>NC_051213.1:41593932-41893932 GCF_015220715.1 Pygocentrus nattereri | reverse complement strand
TTCCACTGAGAAGCTTGTATTTCCCATAGCTGTGACCCCTACGCTTTTGGTCAACCAGTCACACAACACTGGGCTGGTGAGCTTCTGTTTGTGGAGCTTCAAAAATTAAAATGATTACATTCTAGTCATGCACTTGCCACTTACTGTGAGAAACATTTGCCTTGTACTTCCACTCACTGTCCACTTCCTGAGCTCCATTTACCTTATGGCTCCACTATATGGGTGTACAATCGCAGGCTGTGCCCCAGCGGTCACCTGTCTTACCCCCAAAGGGGCACTGCAGTCATTTCAGGCAAGCAGAAGAAAAAAATGCAGCCACAGCAGCCCTTCACAGGTAAGATCAGTGACCCCTGCGGAAGCCCATCTGTTTTCATGCACAATTTATTAGCAAAAAAAAAAAAGATTCCCTAAGGGGCCCTTTAGTGGAAAAAAAAGGTACTATATAGAACCATGAACACTCAAGGAACACTTTGCTTGCTTTGTGTTTTTTGCATTGTGAAGTGATTCTTCAGATTGATGGAGAATGTGTTGGTGATGGTTCTATATAGAACTTTTTTTAAAAGGTTACCATATAGCACCAAAAAGGGTTCTTCTATTGTTACGATGTCAAGTTTGTCATAACAGAAGAACCCTTTTTGGTATGATATAGAACCCTGAATAATCCTTCTCCATCAATCTAAAGAAGCCTTTCATGATGCAGTGAACTCTTTAATCATACAAAGGGTTTATTGAGAGTTTATTGTTCTTTATAGAACTTTTTTTTTACTAAAGAACCCTGGAAGAACCACCTTTTTACCTCATATAATTGGTCAGTTTTGGACTGCAGGTCCACTGTTGACTAAGGTTGCAAGAAATTTTCAGTAATATTTGATAAATGTGATAAAATATTAGATAATGGAAAAGACATTTTAGACTTTTATGAATCTGCGCCGAAACGCGTTTATCTAAACAAATGCTGGCTTGTCACTGTGTAGCACACAGTTGCCAGCACTGCACATGGAGATTACGGTTTGACACAACTTGTGAGAGACTCACAAATCAGTTTAAAGTCTAGATTCAGTCCAAATAAGTTTCCACCGCTCTGTATTGCTGGCTATTACTGAGAATAAATAAAACAGCTGTCCAGAGGTGTAGGAATATTATTTACCCTACATCAGGCAATGAAGCCAACGTTCAACAGTGAGCTTTGAAAACCCTTCATCAATCATCCATTCACTGCCAAGAGTTCACAAAAACTTTTGAGATGGATAAAAAGACACTGTTTCCTCTGCTTTCCTTCGCGGCTGCGGAGTTAAGGTTGCTAGATTGGACAGGATTTCTAGCTAAGCATTTTAATGCAGTATGCTGTTAAAATAGTAATAAATACATGAATTTCCTGGAAATAATCTTTTTATGACCTTTTATGCCGTATTTATGTTAAGGTTTATTAAAGAGCTGAATAAAAAATGAAATTTTACAATAGTGTAAAATAATAATAGGAAAAATAATTGATAAATAATTTCTACATTTTTAATAATAATGATAATAAAATAATATTAACAAGACAGGGCAAGACCAGTTTATTTATAAGCACCTTATAAGTGTATGTATGAGCACACTTATACACTGTTGTCATTTAAAGTGCTTCACAAATGAGAAAATTGTTTAAAAACAAGAATAGAAATTACTAAAGATTGTTAAAATATGATTAAAACAATGGATTTAAAAGAGAAAAAAAACATTATATTAAATTAGGATGGTTGAAAAAATCGAATTAAAAATTTTAAATTAGATTAGGATTAAACTAAATAAATAAAATGACAGCCACAATAAGAACATATTTTATGATCAGTTACTGAAGTACAACGTTTTAAGGGTTTCTTATTCTTACCAAATATTCAAATATTCAGCTTAATGTTAGATTATTCATAGATGAATAAATATTTGGTAGTTGCAGTCCTACTCTTGACCAGTGGGTGATTGCTGGCTTTTTTTACATGTGGAATCACTGAGAGTGGTCCCAAATATCCAGCCAAGTGCAGCTCTGTGGTCAGAAACTGACCGTTGATTCATAATGTGGTAGAGGACAGCTAACAAACTATGCATCAACAGGTGGGCTACAGTCTCTAACTGTACACCAGCAAGGCTGAATGCTGCAACTGTGACAGGTGGCATAAGAAGTTCACTATAACTTCCATAATGACTTGACATTTATTTTTATTGCCAAACAGCAGTTTCCCAATTTTTGTACATACATACATACATACACACACACACACATACACACACACACATATATAACTCAACTGTTCCCTCTCATTACCTTCATCTAATGATGCTCTTTAAAACTCATCAGATAAAATATGGCAGCAGTGGTGGTGAATAATATAATGAGGAGCACAGTTGAATGTGTGTTAAAGCATTTGGGAAATGGAAACTGAAACCGAGGAGCACTCCTGCTCTGATAAACATCAGGGGGCACTGTTACAGTTTTCATAACTTCCAGTTTATCGCACTTGTAGTTTTATTTCAACCTTCTTTTTTTTTCCATCTGTAATGGTCATTTAGCTAACTTACATTTTAGTGTTATTTTGATTAAGTATTTATGTTTCAGCTGCATGATTATAGTCTACTAACAAAACAACCAACATCAGAGCTGATAATTGACCTTGATCAAGTAGATTTCTTAACATGAGATAGCATAACACAAATTTTTGAAAAGTCTTATCTTGACCTCGGATCGTAACTAAAGACAAACAATAGGCGGTTTCTTCAGTATGGCCTCTCTGGCTTCTGTCCCTTTGAAAGGGAAGGGACATATAAGCCTGATCTGAAAGCCTCATTAGCATTTCAGAAGTATATTTACAACTGAAAAATTCTGGCCACATGCGTCTCCACAATGAAGGAGGGCTTTTCTCGTGTGCAGCTTCAACTGCAAGCCAGATGGCTCTTTTCATTAGTAGGGGCAGGACGTTCCCTGTAAGCAGATGCCATGTTGAGCATTACATGCTCTCCCATTCGTTTTTTTTCAAACTGTGAAATGTCTCCTCTTTTTAATGTCTGAGGCGAGTCACTTAATGCAAGTGGTGAGAGAGGCACCTTTTGCCTCTCAACTCAACTATAGACACTGAACACGCCTTGACCAATCAACCACGTGGAAATGTCATTTTTGGCCGGACTACTGCGTTAACTGTAAACAGAAGTGTCAGAGCTGATCTGACCGCTGCCCTGTTCTGTACTTTTTGACCACATACTTCCTGTGTACACTCTCTGTTGTGTTTTTTGTTTGTTCATCTTGCATTGCTCAACTCGCCACATGTTCGTCTTCTCCATTTGTCTCCATCTTTTTCTGTCCCTACAGATTATTGCCAACCATCACATGCAGTCCATCTCTTTTGCGTCAGGAGGAGATCCAGTGAGTCCCACATCCCTCGTTCTTGTCCTTTTTTTTTTTTTTTTTTTTTTTTGTACTTTTTCTCTCGGTTCTTCCATCTTTGCTTCTCTCCTGTTCAGCGCTCTGACCTCATCTCTTCATATCTTCCCTTTCACCTGTAGTTTGTCTCTCCTAGTGATTAGATTGCCTGTCGTGACTAGAAGACTCTACTTTCCTTTCTTTTAACTCTGGCCTTCTACCATTTTAGCTACAGTTTCCTTCGATTTCCTTTGATCTCCCCATGCACGGATGCCTCTCCCCTCTTACTCCTTTTTCTCCCTCTCTCTCTCTCCCCCTCCTCTTTAGGATACAGCGGAATATGTAGCCTACGTAGCCAAAGACCCTGTCAACCAGAGAGGTAAGGTCTCTGAACTGCTCTAGCAGTGAAGTGTAGTTCTTTAATACTTGACTACAGGAGTTCTGCCTACTGTCATAGTACAGGTTTTACATTTTATTAGGAGAGTTTCATATCAAAACCAGACCAAGAGGAGCTTATCCATGTTTTCATCTCCAGCAAACTGAAATATTTCACTTTTTTTACTAGGATTATGAATTAGTTAAAGCTTAGTCAGAATGTTTCTGCTGGAATTTTAACCAGGATTACAGCAAGATAGCTTGTCATATCTACTTCTAAAGTGTTGAGCCAAGTATTCATTTCAAAGTTGCCAACCTTAGATCCTCAGGAACTGGTCAGCTGGCCGTGGTACTGAGAGTTTGCGCTAAACACAAGGAGACAGCTTTCATCTATTTTGCCTCTCACAGCTGAAACCAGCTCCCAGAAGGTCTTAGATTTGCCTTCTCTAGCGTTGTTTAAATCACGATTCAAAACCCACTGATTCTGTTTTATAGGGAGCCTTGCATTTTTTTCTGCTTTCCTTTTTTTTAATCATTATAGCCAAATTGATTTGATTTATGCTTATTACATTCTAAGCCGTTTTATTGAGTAAATACAGGGACTTCGGTGCAAACTGGCTGAGCTATTCCTTGATTTTAGAAGTGTATAATAAAACATGGGCTTGTTGGCAGGGCCTGGCCATTTAAAGGGTTAAATGTAGTTTTTAATGTATTGTGTGTCCATTTGTATGTAAAGCACTTTGTTACCTCTGTGTACAAAAAGGTGCGATATAAAAAAAACCTGCGTTCTATCAGCAGCCAGTCTAATCTTTACTGATAAATGCTAAAGTTTTATTATTATTATTATTATTATTATTATTATTATTCCTGTATTGGAATTACAGGCCCTTTTAGTGCCATATATTTGCACTAAAACTCAAGATACTTCATTAATTTGCTCACTGCACTCCATGCATATGGATCATAGTGTGAACTTAATGCAATGCAATTAAATGCCAAGTAGATTTATTCCCATTCATACTGCTTTATTTACTTTATTGCTTCTAAATAACCTGGATTTGAAGAAAAGGCTTCTGTAATAATGCCGTAGATGTTTGCTCCTGCTGTGACCTGCATTAACTTCCTTTGTGTCAGCGTGTCACATCCTGGAGTGTTCAGAGGGTTTGGCTCAGGAGGTGATCAGTACCATCGGCCAGGCTTTCGAGCTGCGCTTTAAACAGTATCTGAAGAACCCACCTAAACTCGTCACCCCCCATGACAGGTGAGGAGTCTGAGAGTGAGGGATCATTGTGCTCTCAGCTTTGCATGTTGTTGTCTCTTTATGAAAATAATGAATGGTGAGAATACTTAAATATCTACAGGGCATCTATTTGCTTATTATTATTATTATTATTATTATCATTGAAGTGTTATATATATTTATACATAATACATATATAATTACACCTATTATTATCATTAAACAATAAAACACAAGAATATAAATAATAAAACATTATTATTATTATTATTATATTTAAATATTATATGTATTTTAAGTAATAGCTATAATTATGGCATATTATTCATATTCATATTAGTATTATTATTTTTATTATTCTTATATTTATTGTTAAATGGTTGTCATAATTAAATGAGATATTATTAAAAAATGAACATTATATACTACAATAACTAATTATTGTGTAATAGCATGAGTATTATCATAAATATTATTGCTTGTCATTATCGTTAGTAGCAGTAGTAGTAGTAGAAATGTAAATGTAGTAGCATTGTTGGTTTCAAATGATTAATATAATGTTAAATGTTTTTATTTATATTATATTGTTTCATAATTATATTATTGTTGGTAATTAATGTTTGGCAAATTAAAATGTGTATTGCAATTTAATTATGTAATTACATGATCATATCATTATAAATATATTTTTTATTAGCTAATCATTGTCATTATTATTTAAAAAATAACAGTGCTTCATTATTATTGGTTCATTTTACTTAGAAAAAATATTATTTATATAGAATTGTTTAACTTATGCAATAATAATTCTAGCATTACTGTTGTTATTAATAAATGGTTGATATAATTGAATTACATAAATAGAAAAGGAATACATTTTGAAGAATTATAAATTATATGGTTTAATAAATAAGATTCACTGGGTAATAGCATAATTCTGTTGATGGTATTATAAAATAATTTTCATATTTATGAGTAATAGCTCTTACTGTTAAAAAAGCCTTAGACGTATTAGTAGTGGTAACAGTATTAGTGCCCTTCAAGTTTTTGTTTTTAAGGGGGTGTTGGTGATTTTGATCTGATGGGTTCACAAACAGCCTCTCTGTCTCTCTCAGGATGGCCCCGTTTGACGGGTCAGCATGGGAGGAAGAGGAAGAGGACTTGGCCCAACCCCCAGATGTTCCGTACTATAATAACTTCCCCGGGAAACAGCCTCCCCCGGGAGGCCTGGTGGACATGAGGACACGTCCTGGACACAGCACAGGAGCCACGCTGGTGAGACCCTTTGACTTGACCCATGCTCTCTGTGTGTCTGTATGTGTGTTCATGTGTGTAAGTGTGAGCTCATGTTGTTTGTGTGTGTTTTCAGCCTTATGGACAGCCTGGAATGAATGATATCCATAAGCAGCCTCTGCCTCCACTACCAGGTCAGTCTCATGTGTAATATTTCTCTCTTTATGCTCTTGGTCATTTTTCATAGCGATTCAGCGTTTTTATGCCACTATTACTGACCAGTGGCTTCTAAATGCTCTGAATATCACTGTCAATGGTACTTGTTGAAGAACTCTACCTTTCTCTTTTTCTTGTACTCCTTCCTTTCTCAGTCGGGGTAAAGGAAGGTGGCCTGTTTGACGATCCCTCCTACGTTAATGTCGATAAACCCCGCCCCTCAGTGGCTTCAGCCAATGGCAATGCTCACAGAGATGCTTTTGACATGAGTGAGTGTAACATTTCCCGTTCCATTTTCTCTTAAATGTATAGGAGCATTGAGTTCAGTGGTCAGTATGAACGGTAAATATTTCCTGTCTCTGCAGAGCCATTTGATGATGCTCTTGGGGTACCGGCAACAGTGGCACCCCCTCTGGCGGAGCAGCTGCAGAATGAGCCCTGGTTCCATGGCCCCCTGAGCCGCAAGCATGCAGAGAGGTTGCTGAGCAAAGACGGAGACTTCTTGGTTCGGGAGTCTGGCACGACGCCGGGGCAGTACGTGCTCACGGGGCAGCAAGGTGGCCAGCCCAAGCACCTGTTGTTGGTGGATCCAGAAGGAGTGGTAAGAAAGGGGAGGATAGGGGCAAGGGGTTATTGCTGAGATGGTGGTTGGTTTAACGGTAGAATGAACTGTTCCACAATTTGAAGTTTGGTTGACCAACTGTAGAAACGAGCATTAGTTTCAGCTCATCACCTCACAAAAGACGTGTTAGACTATTGCTTTCATGTTAAATCACATGTCTCTGACAAGCTGGACATTCTGGGTCTTCCTTCTTTTGGCTCATAATCAACAACAACAAAAAGCAAGTTTTTTAATAATTAACGTCAGCAACTAATCATTGGGAATTAGTGATTCTGTTATGTTATTCCATTAATTGACAAATTGAACAACCATCTTCAACCATTTCTTTTTATTTTTATTATCACCTTTCGGAATTCAAGCAGAGACATTCAGAAGTTACTTCATGCAAGCCTGGGTCAAGTCTAGAGCCTTTTGAGCGAGTGCAAGTTGGTGGTCCTAATTGAATTAGTTTTGTCTTTTATTTTGGTCCTCGTTGTAGAGTTTGAGTCGAGTTGCAAGTCAGTTATGGGTGATTCCAATTTGAGTGTCCAGTCAGTCAACATGCCACTTGAGTGTCCCTAGTTCTGCAGACAAGTAATTTTGCCTTATGTAGCTCAACAAAACAAGCAATATTGCCCTGGTGCTTCCTTGGTGCATTGCAAGTTGGTGGGGGAAAAAAAAAATATATATATATATTTTTTTTTATTTATTTATTTTTTTTATCATAGAGCAGGGTTTCTCAACCTGTGGGCTACAGACCACCAGTGGGCCATGAAGCACTCTTTATTTTTGTTTTGTTTTGTTTAAAACTATTTTCTAAAAAAAAAGCTGATTTTAGTTTTTCTTTGGGTCACTATGCTTTACATTTATAAACAGGTGGGCCTTGGGGTGAACAAGGTTGAGAACCTCTTGTCATAGAACATTATAGCCAGGGGTGCACATAACTTTTTTAGTGAGTTACTCATGTGAGTACCAGCAAATAGTGTTTGGTACTCACCTCATCCGTGATAAGTCTTAAAAGTCCTCCTCACTATCCACCGCACTGTCGCCCCCATTGTCCTCCTCAGATGATGCTGCTGCTATAGATGTACTTCCTTGCCCTTGGTTGAGCCTCCGGTTGGCTGTCTCCATCCACAGGTCAACAGCTGGCTTTGGGTTAAATGTCTCTGTGGTCTCCTTTGACAGGTGGATGTGCATATGGGCTGAGAGACGAGCATGTGACAGGCGGGATCTGTATTTGTTTTTGATTATGTTAAGATGTGAAAAACCTCTCTCACAAGCTGCACTGCTCAAAGGCAGTGCAAGAGACAGCTTAACCAGCTCTTTGATGTTGGAGTAAGCATCCGGGTTACTTGGATTATTTACTATTTGGACTAGGTCATACACAGAAGATGCTCCCAGCCGTTTTGCTGCCTGCTTTAAGCGCATCCATTCTGTCAGAGTGATGTCTTTATTGAGCTGCAAGATGGCCTCGTATTTTTGGAGAATGTTGCAAATTGTTGTGTTTCCAAAACTGTGGAGGCCTTGCATTTCCTGAGGCCAGGTTGAAGGGTCAAATACTAAGAAGTGATCACATGACTTAAGGGAGTCATATCTAGTTTCAAACTCTTCAATTAACGCACTGAGTAAGTCTGTCTTGTCTATGTCAGCCTCAGCATTAGAAACAGTCTGTGCACTATGGTCTCCAGCATCAAGCATAAGTTTGAATTGCCCAATGGCCACCATGAGTTCGTCCTTACATTCCCCTATGGTCAGCTTTTCTTTCTGAAATCTGATTGATGTGGTCTTCAAAATGTTGCCAATGTCAACCATGTGTGTTAGAAAGCATTGAAAACGCTCTGTGCAGATATGCTGCAAGTCAGGGTTATCACTTGTAGCCAATTGCATTTTAATGGCTGGCAATAGTCTTGATATTTTTAACAGTACTTCGTGCCGCCATGCAGACCACCTAATATTATGAAACTTTCCCAATTTCACAAAGGAGATCCCATTTTCTTCACATAGCTTCTGCAATGCAGCCGTTTTTTTCGCACCACCTTTCTGTAAATAAAACTGCAGCAGCCTGACCACAGACTGATTGAAGGTGTTGCAGTACGGAACCTTGCGGTCAGCTGATTTTGCGCAATTCTCCAGCGTGTGTGCAGTGCACAGAATGTGCACAAGATTGTCTCCAATCGCAACTAGTCCCTTTAGTTTTGGCACAACGCCGTTGTACACCCCGACGTTAACAGCTGCGCCGTCTGTGCACACAGCGACCAACTTTGTTCTCCAGTCGTCCAAGCATGCGTCCTGAAAAAGTTTTACAAGCCCGTCTGTTATTGCCTGTGCGGTGCGGTCGGCACCCAATTCGACCAATCCGAGAAAGTCTGACGAAAACTCTCCATTGGTGGATACTGACACAATGTACACGATTTCCTGCTCAGTTTTTGTGATGTCTTCGGACCCGTCAAAAAGCAGTCCCCAAAACTGAGCAGCCTGCAACTTTGCTCGTAGCTCCCTGCTGATGGTATGCGCTATGCTCTGCATAATCCTTGTGCCCCCTTCACGTGAATGATAAGCAGTCCCAACATTAACTCCTAGCCGCTTCAGCAACGGAATATCCTCCGCAAATGACGACATGGGACGGGTGTGTTTCGCTTTATGGAAAGCAAGGAGAAAAACGTTAAAAAGGGCTTGCCTTTGTTGATCAGTAAGCTTGTCTCGCCATCTGCTAAGTGGACGACTTGCTATGTCTTCTCGGCTAGCTTGTTTATTAGCAATGGCTTGCGCCACAGTGGCATGTTCCTTGCTCTTTTCGTGTTTGTTAAATAACGGATGATTGAAATTCTTCGACCCTTTATAAAATGCACCTGTTTTGTCTGCTAGCTGTGGATGGGCACGGCAAATCTTGCACCACATTTCTGTTCGCTCATCATTAGCCTCAAGCCACGGCACTTCTTGCAGCCACTTCTCCGAAAAAAGTCTTTTCTTCGGCTCTGGCTCCAGTTGCTGTTTCTTAGTTGGGGGCGAAACTCCAAAGAAGCTGCTTACTGTTGTCTGTTTCTTCTTAGACATGTTTGACTATAATTACCAACATTTACCGATGTACACTGGCGACTTGAGCAGTCATGTGAAATATTTCAGGAGGGATCGTCAGTACGCAAGAGCGCGGTAGTGACCCAAGTGGCAGTACGCGTTGCTAATTTTTGTCGCGCATGCGTACCTGCGTACCAGTTATGTGCATCCCTGATTATAGCGCACTTCTCTTTTTTTTTTTTTTTTTTTTTTTTTTTTGGTAAATGGCGCTTTGTGTTTTTCCTTAATTGACACTGCTGACCACTCATTGACTTCATTGATGTTGGTTACCACCCTGTATGTGCACTGACATTTAATCTTGTTCTTTTCTCTTTCTGTCTCGCTTTCCTTCTTGTCTCTGTCTGTAGGTGCGTACCAAAGACCACCGCTTCGAGAGCGTCAGTCACCTGATCAGTTACCACATGGACAACCGCCTGCCAATTGTCTCTGCAGGAAGCGAGGTGTGTCTACAGCAGCCGGTGGAGCGCAGAGCCTAAAGGGGAGAGTCATGCCCCTTCAAGTGTCCGACACGCCCCATTCTTCTGGCATTCTGTCTGCAGAGATGACTCCTTCCTTTTCCTTCTCTGACACTTTTAACGCAAACTCTTCCAGAGAATGGCTTTCTTACAGGGAGGGTGAGCAAATAATTGCCTCAAAGGAAAAAAATGGAACACTGAGCTTTGTACTTTGTCCTCAATCTATAATGAGACTTTAAAGTGATGCAGTCATTGTACTCAAGGACCAACAGAGGTTCACACCAATTGAATCAGGCTTTAAGAAAATGCAAGATTCCAATGGAGAAAAAAAAGCCAAAAAAAAAAAAAAAAAGCCAACAAAACTGGTGTAGAATTTAATGTGTCGTCAACATTGTCCTGAGTTAGGACTGAAGTGCAGCTGTTAGCACAGCAGCAAGCCTGGGCATTCTTGGAGTCATGTTATATGACTCAGGTGAACAGAACTGTCCCTGTGTAGCACTCCAAAGATTGAGACTTCGCATCCAGTGACTTGGTGAATTTTTCTCTGATCTTGTTCAACCAAGGCTAGATCCCAGTTAGACAGGCATACTCATTCTTGGGATTTTGGATGGGTAATTGAAACTCCTTCAGCCTCCTTATTCAACAGATCACTCTGCGCAGCCTACAGAATTCCTACTGGCATACCATTCATCTGTTCTATCAGTTCCTCTAGTGGTCCCTTTTCCAAACTCCCTTTTGGGAATATTAGAAACACTCCCTGAACTTCGCAGCCCTTGATGTGAAAAGGAAGTTAATGTCAGGTGATGTTGCAGATGGAATAAACAGAAGCTGAAGTAGCCTCTTCATAGACTCATAACAGTTTCCCCGGCCCTGGAGGAGGAACATGACTAAAAGAAACACAACGGACGTCCATCACCTCACAGCTCGGCTGATCTCAGGAGACCAGAGGGAAAACGACTGTATATGCAGTTGCGCCAAGCATTATGACTCAAAAAGGGGGAAAAAAAACTAAATCCGGCTTCTCTATAATGTCACCTAAAAGGGGAATTCGCATTCTATCGTGATGTCATCTTTTAGAGCGACCTGACGTCATCAACCGGCTTTATTCTTGTCGCATATGTTCTCTTACTGTATATTTCTGTAAATTTGTTTTCTTTTTTTCTGTGGATCGTTTTATTTTTCAGTTTGCATCGACAATCTTGTCTCCATGTGTGCTGGAGTCTGGACTGCTTAAGAAGATGGAAGCGTGCAATGATGCTCATACAAATGACGTTATGTTCGAATATAATGCACACATCTGAAGCAGAGTAGCATTAAGAGTCTATAAAACGTCGAGCGCCTTCACACTATAGTATACTCGTCTGGGAAAGGAACAGACACTCCAAGTGAATTCCGGGGATTGTGGTCATTTCGGGCGAGGTCGCCTACAATATGCAGTTTTTACGAACGCCACACAAGAGTGGTGAAAGGACACAGAGTTTCTCCTTCCTTTGCTTTTTTTCACGGTTTTCTGTTCCTGTATGAATTGTGCCTTTTTACTCAACACAGCCACACTGGTAGATCTCAGTAGTCTTGTGTTTTGAAGAAGAAGGAAAAAAAAAAAGAAACGGGGGGGGGGAAATAAAAAATTGCCAAAAATGCCACTGCAAAAATACAACACAAGCTTAGTCATGCTTAGTCCAGGTTTTAGGTGATGGCAATTCCTAGTCTTCTTGCACATTCTCTTAAGCCTGCTGTTCAGTCGTGCTCCTGTTTTAGTGCTGATCTGTGACTTAATGAAGCTATTTTTTTTTTACCATTCAGATTGCTATGAATCAAGATGCTCACTTGTGATACTGTTTCTATTTGTATAGAAACGGCCAACCGATTTCTAAGAATATGTACATATGGCGCAAATGTGCACGTATCAAGATGTTCATCTAGTCTGCGACCGTATCTACGTGGAAGGCCCATCGTGGCCTGTATGTTTGGATGCGGTCAGACAGTTTGGTTATGAATGTTGCTGTGATTGAGTACAGTCTTTCTTGGTGTCCAGACTTTTGGAAGGAAATCATGGATGAATTTCAGATGTTAGTGGTGGGTTTTTTTTATCTTTTACAAACTTAATTCCTTAAAAGCTTCACCTAAGTCTACCACTCCAATAGACGACCCTGTAACGCCATTATTTTTGTTTTTGTTATTATGATCGTTTTGGCTCCATTTGAAAACACCAGCTGCCCTTTGCATGAATATTGCATGAACGTTTAGCAGTGAGTTGTTTAATAAAAATCATCCAATGACCTTACATTAACATACAGTAAGAACACTTTGCTGACAGGCAACATTCATGAAGCTACATCACAAATAAACCATCTGTCACGACTATTTTGGCTTACTTAAAAAAATCAAACATGTTAAGGGTCAGTGACAGATAAGACTTATTGCTCATTTATCTTTTAAACATAATTTATTGATATGTTTCACTTTTTTCTTTCAAGTCAGGATAATCCGTTTTATAACCCAGAAAATGTCAGGTAGCGCAGCCACACATTTGTTAATATTTATCATATTTTAAAGTTACTAGCACTACTGAAAAGTCTAGATGGACACCCATATAAGTATTTTCAAATAAATAAACATGATTATAGATTATATAATGAAGCCCACGGCTTTCTGAACCAGCCGTAACTCAAAAACTCAATTTTTCCAATATTTGGAAAAGGGCTATTGGCCATGGCATTGCACCATGATGGTCACTTGGGGTCTTCTTTGGTAAAATACTCCACCTGCTCTTTCTTAAAAGCATGCCACAATTAAAAGTCCTGTCGTCGTTTTGAGGAGATCAGAATTCACAGAAGAGTTATATACTTTTCAATATCTTAAAGCAGTAAAATTATTTCAGGGTTCACAACAGGAGGTATTGTAGAATAATGTTACATCATGCATTCAATGAACTGCTTAATAGGAAAATAATGGGCTTGGGGACAAAACATGCATGTTCTCTCATTTTGCCTCCAGCAATTGCCTGCCTTTGTTAACGGCAAGTATGACAGCTGACATATGCTGGAATAAGACTTCATAAGTGTCTGTAGGTTTGTCATCTGTCATGAAACGCTTATGGAGGAGTCCTGTCGCCTTATAAACGCTGCTCTTCAGTAAAGTGTTATCAATTGAAAGCCCATGCCAGTTTATTTTCTCCTTCTCCTATAAATTTACCATATTGGAGGTTATGATTTTACACGGTTTTGTTACGACATTGACGAACAGTAAACTTAATGGTCGTGGCTCCATCATGATTTTCTCCCTGAGCGGCTAAAAGACGGTGTACAAATGTGAGAGTTGTAGATAGTCTGGATTACACTCGCCTAAATGGTCTAACTGAATTGTATTCAGTTTGTAAGTTTGTACAGTATCAGACCATCAGCAGTGATGTGGAGAGCAGGCCGGCTCTATCTGTGGCTCAGTGTGACGTACGTAATTAGCTGTGTACGTTTTTAGATCTTCAAAATGATGATTTTCTTTACTCCAGTGGTTTTGTATTTTACACAAGTGGGCATGTGTGTGTGTGTGTATATATGTGTGTGTGTGTGTGTGTGTGTGTGTGTGTGTGTGTGTGTGTGTGTGTGTGTGTGTGTGTGTGTGTGTGTTTATTTATATATATATATATATATATATATATATATATATATATATATATAAACACACACAGTAGTGTGCAAAAGACAGAGAGCACTTCATTTTATTCCCTTTTATTCAGGAAGAAAGAAAATATATATTGAACAGAAAAGTCTCAGCAAGTAAACCGAACCTTTTTCAGTATTTTATACAAATCTGCAGGGATATTTTTTCCACACCTCAAAAGTTCAGTCTTAGAAGTTGGTTTAGCATTTTTGGATTCTCAGGATGCGTGCAATCTAAAATCAGTGTTGCTGACATCTGGACTCTGAAGTGTTCAGTCCCTTGTTCTGAGAACATCAGCAGTTTCTTTCCTCGATTTGTTTAGTCCTCTCAGACACGTCATCTGGAAAAGGGAGTCGCATGATGGCCGTTTTGGTTGTAAATTAAATCAATGAAAGGTGGTCTCTGACCTTTGCATGGTTGTGTGTGTGTGTGTGTGTGTGTGTGTGTGTGTGTGCGTGTGCGTGTGCGTGTGTGTGCGTGCTTGAAAAGCCTGGAATGATCCGGCCTGCTCAGCTTTACTGGCTCATTAGCAAATTTTGATCATTTTCATACTTCACAACAGCCCTCTGTTGCATGGGATCCTCTAAACTCTTTGTGTTCTCGTGATTGTGGTTTTTTTTTTGTTTGTTTTTGGGTTTTTTTTTTTTTTTTTAAGGGAAGGTTGTTTTGGGGTTTTTTGGTGTTATGGCTGTAGTTGTATGCATTTTCTAAACCAAAGGTTTAATTCTCTTTACCTGCACAAGTGTTGATTTTTATGTTGCATTTTTACTTTAGATTTGTTTTAATATTCCTTTTAATGTTCTTTGGGGAGAAAAAAAAAATATATGTTTACATATGTATCTGGAACTATAGATTGCATATATATAAATACGTATTATCATCTGTTTCAGATGTTGAGCATTTTATTGGTTTGACTGCCAGCTGTGGGTTTGATCTGTGCTTTCCTCTTACTGATCAGACCATAACGAGTGGACAACGTTTACCCTGTCAGATGTGCCGGTGCTTCTTTTAGAGTAAATCCACTTCAAATCACCGTATTTCAGGAAAAGCGCTTCCTCTGATTTCTTGTATTTGTGTAATACTTTCAGGTAATGATGTCATTGTGGCCAGTAGGTCTTATCCAGAGTGTCTAACAGTTTAATGGTGGTGCAGAGGTAGGAGAAAGTAGCGTTAGGAGTCTATCCCAGGGACCCTTATTGGTTAGAGTGTGATGCTCTTGCCTGAGCAGGGTTTGAACCCTAATCTGCAGGTTTAGAGGTGTAGAGGCACTTTGGCCAAAATAAAAAACGTAACCACCACTACATCCTTTGTAACTGTGGCTACTTTTGTCCGACAGTAACACCCCAATAATAAAGAGAGGGAGATTTTTCGGTTGAAAGACTAAATCTGTGATGGTGCATCTTGAAGGTGGGAGGAGCTTTTGAAAAAAGAAGTGCATTCGGTTGAATACTTGTTTATATTTTTAGCCTCTACAGGTTTGTGGACTCTCCAAGGTTTTTATGATGCTTTTGAGCAATGCATGCTGGATATTGTAGTGAGACAAGGTTGTGAGAGAAAATGCAGAAAGGGCTTTTGAAAAAAAAAATGTAATGTGGATTTTGTATGTGCAAAAATCGTCACACTGGTGTGACGGATGAAGTGAGCACTATTTAACATGACATAACAGAAAATTAATCAAAAATATATCTCTTTAATAATAACCCTTAAATGGCAAAAGCATTGTGATATGAGTGACCTGCTGATCTCCGTTTCCCTTTTGGTACAACCAGAGAACAAACCTATTAACAAACCAGCGTAGTTCACCTTTTTCTGCTTCATTTTAGGCAAAAAAATGATCTTAGCCGACAAAAAAAAGTATTAAGCATATCTGAGACGGTCAGTTGAGAGGCCTTGGGTGACCCTTGATTTTGATGAAAAGTACATCTGTTAGCCTACCACTCATAACTGCGTCCATAGGCATGCTGTTTTCGTATGTATACAGCACACATTCTTTGCTTTTAAATCAGTTTACAAGCAGGCCTTTGCTTTCACATTGACGCAACAGAAGATCCACTGACCCTACATGTGGCTTCCTAACCCACGTTAGAACAAAAGGTGCTAGTTCCAGAGGGGACAGAATGAACAGTTGGGTATGCATTTGGAGGGCAATGTTTTGACAGAAGCGTTCAGGATCTTTCCTGAAACAAAGCAGGAATTTGATGCGGACAAAGAGGAGATTAAAGGTGTTGAGGTTTGTACAGTAGAATGGACGCATGATGGTCGGAAGTGGGTTGCCAAGCTGGTATGTTCCAGAGCCTAAAATAACCTATACAAGCAGAGAGAGAGAGCAAGAGGGCCAGAGGGGCAAGGGGACTGCGCACACAGATCACCACAGCCGCTGTAGAGGGTTGGGATCAACTGTTCTGGGCTCCATAAGCCCCTTTACCTCAAAAGGAAGTGAGGTTTGAATACTTGGAGAAACGCTGGAGAACTTCACCACGCAGCAACACGCGGGTTCCCGTGCTCCCCACTCCCACTTCCTCTGGCCTTTCTTCTCCCGCTTCTTTGAAATGCACCCGCAGCGGCCCCTGCCCCAGGCCATGCCCTCCTCACTGGGGCAGAACCTGAGGGACGCCGCTCTCGGCTTTGGACGGGGCAAGAACCTGCTGGGAGGGAACATCGCCTACGGGGTCATCCAGTCTCTGAAAGAGTGCCTCTACTTTTTGCTTTGCTGCTGGTGCATCAAGGAGATCCTGGACTGAGGCACGAGAGGCAGCAGGGCGGGGTAAGCTGGAGAAGTTATTACAGTAGTATTAGTTGAAAATGGCATCTGTAATCCCTGGGCCCTCTGAATCGTTCAGGGTTTCCCCACCCTGGGGTACCTATGATTGGAGATATGAGAAATGGAGGGATGTCTCACTTTGTATGCTGTTTGCCTTTTGGCTTTGGAGCCTGATGGTGCGCTGAGGAGCCTGCTGTTGGAGGTAAGTAAAGCACCAAAATGAGCATCCCACTCAAATCCACTCAAACAAAAAAATCTACTCAAATAATGAACCACAATTAAGACAAAGTGGAATCCCAATCAAGCCGAGTAGCTTCAGTTGCAAATGAACCATCTGAAATGTGAGATCTTTAACATGCAATGGAAAGCTTTAACGCTACAATCAGGAACAGCCACATTTCTTTATTTACTATTCAATCAGGACAGCGTGGAGGAGTATAATCATAATTCACCAAGCACTGTTGCTAGAAAGTGAGCTAGAAATGAATGAACCTAGTCGTGCTCCCTAGAAGTACATAGGAATGTAGATGCCAGTCGTGGCGCACTAGCCTTAAAACAGGAATTCCACTGATTTCTTACAATGCATTTAATCAGAAATGAAGCACTTCAGAGTAGTTTGATGTGAAATGCTCTGTTCTAGAGAAACTGGAATCAGAATTGTCCACGTTAGTAGCACTTAATGTCTTTCATTCCAGAAACAGTGGAACAGTTACAAACACGCAGCCTGATGCCTGAACAATTGCGCTAGTTTTCAGAGAAACGTTTGGCCTGAAGCACACTTTAAAAAAAAAATCTATACATGGTGAAAAGAGGCATGCAGGGCATTAAAAGGCTAAATAGCCCCTGTAGAAAAAAAAATTACCACTATTTTATGTTGCGTATAAAGCCCAGAGACACGTGTAGGTTCACTGGTGGTTTTGGACAGTAAATAAAATGGCTATATTTGTGTTGTAGACATTGTGACTCCAGGTTCCATTCATGACTATAGAAATCTCACCAGAGTCACCAAGTTACTCTACAGTGTACCATTAAAATAGTCTGAATGACTTTTGGTAGATCAGTGGAATTCCTCTTCAAATATGATGACACTTTCAATAAAATCTGTTTACATTGCCTTTCATTAAAGGTTAAGGACGTTTTGTCCTCTCCTGTAAAGTTACTGTTTTGGAGCTGTTTTTCTTCAGACAGCAAACAATGTGTATGTGTATTGTTTCATATATATCAGTACATACAATAATACTGAATGATACCAATGTTTGCATAAAATATATTTACATTCAAAATAACACTTTTACATTAAGTTATTTTCTTTTGTTCTGGAATCCCATATTGTGGCTTTATTTTGGCTTCTAGGCAGAATAGCTTGTGCTATCAGGGTGTTCTGGTCATCCTAGGATTTGGGTGCAATTGCCTTTTAAACAAAATAAGTGCCTGTTAGTGTCTGTTCCACTAGATGGCGCACAAGTACAGGTGAGACAGTTTGACTGATGAGCCAAAAAACACTCATCTGAAAATGAGCGCTGAGAGTTGTAAATTCTGACCTGTGTGTAGAAATTTGGCTTCTGCTTCTACTTTTCAGTGTCCATGACGTTTTGAAGTAGAAGAGCTGGACAGCAGATGCAGTAAGGATAAAGGCCTCGGCATGTCCATGATTCCAAAGGGCCCTGAGCCAAGACACAGAGCACTGGTCCCTGAGGGCGAAAAGCCAAACGACCTGCAGTGAAACTGAAATTCAGCGTAGTGCATCAAAACAATGCACATACGTAATGTAGCTCAACCTGATGCTTGGGTTCAAATAATAAAGGCAACACTTTAAAACTGGCATGGCTTCACATTGTGCTTTACGCAGTGTCTAATATCCATCCATCCATTTTCTAAGCCGCTTCTCCGTCAGGGTCATGGGGAGCCTATCCCAGCAGTCATCGGGCGGAAGGCAGGATACACCCTGGACAGGTCACCAGTCCATCGCAGGGCAGACAGACAGACAGACACAGACAGTCGCAGTGTCTAATATGCACACAAAAAAAGAATAATACTCAAGACTGCTTACTGATCAGTTTTCACTAAGACTGTTCAAATATTTCATCCTCACACTCCGAATTTCTGTCCTTTTGTCCAGTTTTCTGTTTGCTTCACAGCAGATTTTGAGTACCAAGTAACTAGTTCCACTTACAGGAATGTCACTCTTAATCTTCTTTCGGCTGCTCCCTTTAGGGGTCGCCACAGCGGATCATCTGCCTCCATCTTTCCCTATCCACTGCCTCCTCCACTTTTACACCAACCATCTCCATGTCCACTTACAGGAATGCCACTGATTTTTCAAAATGGACGAGAGGAGAGATCTGGAGAAAGAATACAGGAGAGAAATATTGGGAGTCAAATCTCTGAACTTCATTTGATTCAATTGATTCTTCAGGAACTGACTCCATGTAAATTCTTAAATGTCCCTATTTGTGTTTATATTAACCGAGTATAAACCACTGATTTTAGTACAATTCAGATTTATTCTTTAAAAATGACTGAATATTTTGTTTAATATAAAAATGAAAAAACACTAGATATAAACCGCATTTTATGTCCATTTTACCATCGAGGCTGTACATAAGACTCAGTATGTGTTAATGTATTAATACAGGCTAAAAAATATAAATGAAAGCGGACTTTCTTTGCTCTGCTTTAAGCTTCAGCTCAGCTAAAGCCGCTTTTCTCGCATCTCGGGCAGGAAACTTTTCCTCAAACGTAGAATAGTTTCTTGTAAAATGTCTCTCAACATTTGACTGTTTGTGAGGCTGAAGTCGCTTCTCATTCTCCAGCGTCTTGTTCAAATATTTCCGGTCCACCTCAAATGTTGCCTGAGGCTCCAGCATGTAACTGCTATGCCTTTCAGGGTGGACTTCAGCTTCACGACTTTTTAGTGTTTGACAGTTTCTGGTTGCAGATAAAACAGATCAGGAAACCAGGTGGACGGATTATAAAACTAAATAAGTCCGTCTTCAAATTATCGATGTTTGTCTTAAACCTTTCTCTTTGCCTTTTCGTACCTACTAGCCTGGCAAGACTTGTTGTTGCTATGGTGATCAGGACTCAGGGTGAATTAGCAGTTATGTGTTAACTCCAGCTAAGACAACTTATTGTTAAAACTGTGTTAGAACGATCAGCAGAGCTTTATTTTGCTTATATTATTTATACTTAAACATCTGATTCTGCTGTGGAGCCGCAACAGGGCAGTAAAACAGCAGCATGTTGCCAAACCTTGAAATAACCAGTAGCAGCAGCTCTCTTTAGGCTCGATCTTGGTCTGTACGTTTGAATAGAGTTATAGAGAACAGTGGGTCACACAGTGTCCGAAACCAAATAAGCGAGTCAGTTAAAGATGACCTGAAGGGGCACTCCACTGATTTTCTCAATGTATGCCCAATGCAGTTATTGAGATGTAAGCAAAGTCACTCAGAATGTTCTGATGTGAAACGTTTCACTAGAAAAACTGATTTATTCATAATGGTGGTGAATGGAACCAGGGCTCACCATGTCTACCAGTGATGCTAAATGCACTATATTGCCAAAAGTATTCTCTCGTCTGCCTTCACACACACACGAACTTGGTTGAGATCCCATTCTTAATCCACAGGGTTTAATATGGTGTCGACCCACCCTTTGCAGCTATAACAGCTTCACCTCTTCTGGGAAGGCGTTCCACAAGGTGACCATTCTTCCAAAAGCGCATTTGTGAGGTCAGACTCTGATGTTGGACGAGAAGGCCTGACTCACAGTCTCTGCTCTAATTCATCCCAAAGGTATTTTATCGGGTTGCAGGCCAGTCAAGTTCTTCCACACCAAACTCACCCACGTCTTTATGGAGCTTGCTTTACGCACTGGTGCACAGTCATGTTGGAACAGGAAGGGGCCATCCCCAAACTCTTCCCACAAATTTGGGAGCATGAAATTGTCCAAAATCTCTTGGTCTGCTGAAGCATTAAGAGTTCCTTTCACTGGAACTAACCCAACTCCTGAAAAACAACCCCACACCATAATCCCCCCTCCACCAAACTTTACACGTGGCACAATGCAGCCACTTTGTTATAACACCACTGACAGTTGACAGTGGAATATTTAGTACTGAGGAAATTCATTACTAGACTTGTTGCACAGGTGGCATCCTATCACAGTACCATGCAGGAATTCACTGAACTCCTGAGAGGGATCCATTCTTTCACAAATGTCTGTAGAAGCAGTCTGCAGGCCTAAGTGCTTGGTTTTATACACCTGTGGTCATAGAAGTGATTGGAACACCTGAATTCATTGATTTGGATGGGTGAGTGAATACCTTTGGAAATATAGTGTAAGTTTATTTGAGCACTATGAGTTTTGTATGATCAGTCATATAAAAAAAGTTACTAATTCAGCCGGGGTACATGAAATTATGAGTAGAACTCTTTCTTGTTCACTTTACAGCAGTTCAGCCTGTCTGTTCACATTGAAGTTATAAGGAATGATTACGGTCTGAATATCTGAGCCCTGCTTTCTTATTGGCTGCAAATATTCTGATCTCTGATTGGATTCCAGTATCCTGCATTCTGACTGGCTTGCTGAATCCTGCTCTCCGATTTGTGGCCAGCGTCCTGCATTCTGATTGGATAGCAGAGCCCTCGAGCTGTGCTTATAGCAAAGTCTGTCCACTCAGCAGCCATCTTGGCAACAGGGCCGGGCAGTCTTTTCCAGCAGTGCCAGGGCAGGGCTGCATCCAGAAACTTCTGTACTGCTTCGGTCCTCCTCCTCCCTTCCTACTGCTCCTCTCCAACCCCAGAAGAAAGTGGAGGAACTGTGGAGAGAAGAGGCACAGAAGGAATGGAGAGAACATGAGTTTGGGGAAATGAGACAGTTGATTACTTATAAGGTTGTTACATCTGATGTCGCCTATTGATGAACTAAGCCAATCACAAAGAAGACCTAATACTCCCGTATCCAGTGACAGCTGATTTACATTTGTGCAGTTTTCTACTCCATGATTTCCTTTATTTCAAGTACAAAATGCAAAACAGTGAGAACATATAAACACAAACATAACACAGAATGTAAAATATAGTTCCCTGCTTGTCTGTCTTCTCTGATTGTACATGCAGTGATGCTTCAGGAGGCGTTTTAATGCATCACTGCTGTCAGACAAAAACCTACTTTACTATTAATGTAAGTCATTGGAACCAGAATATTTTCCAGGTGATTTTGGGTCATTTCTTTTGGTCCATTCATCATGAAATTTACATACAATATAAAGGCCAACAGGCATTTTCATATTATGTCAATAACTGATCTGAGGTTTTCTTCCAACAGCAGCGATGTACTCACTTCATGTAATTCATTAAAATGATTTTTCTGCATATGGAGAATGAGAATGTGGATTTAGGTCGATGAAATTGAAGATCACTTGGATGATACATTGACTTTAACCACCAACATGGTTTATTTGCATTCATCTGTGTATGGACTTGCCATTCGCTGTGAGGTGGGTTACTCGTCTGCTCACTCTCACACTTGACTTGCTAGGTTCTTTGTCACCTGCTATGATGGTAAACATAATGTATAATAACTTGCTGCACATTATTATATACATGCTGGTTTTTGACAGTGTAGCCTTTTATATTGCACTGACAATAAAGTTCACTAACTACTAAACATTCACTTTTTCCTCGTAGTTCACGTATGAAGTTTGTATGGTTTTATGTTCCAAAAGAAAATCATAATTAATTTCTAAATAATCTTTTTCCAATTTCGCACCAGTCTTGATATATGTAAATAATCTTTGATCTGATTGGCTGCGAGTATCCTGCTCTCTTATTGGCTGCCGGTTTCTTGCACTCTACTTTGTTGAGCTGGATCCTGCAATCTGATTGGCTATAGCTTTTTCTGCAACTTCCTGCACCTGTGCTCTAATCAGGTCTGCCCTAGACAGTTGAAGACTGGAGAAATGTAGCCTGGTCTGATGAATCCTGATGTCAGCTGATGCACATAGATAGTACAGTCAGAATTTGCCACCAACAGCATGAAACCTGCCTTGTGTGAACAGTCCAGGCTGATGGAGGTGGTGTAATGGTGTGTTTTCTTGGCATGATAATGCACCATGTCACATAGCAACAGTCATCTGAAACTGGTTTCATGTGAACATGGACCAGAAATGTAAAGAAACATTTCCAACATCTCGTAGAATCAATGATACAAAGAACCGAGGCTGTTTGAGAGCAAAAGAAGGCCCTACCCAAGCCCAGACCT
This sequence comes from Pygocentrus nattereri, assembly GCF_015220715.1. Classification (NCBI taxonomy): domain Eukaryota; kingdom Metazoa; phylum Chordata; class Actinopteri; order Characiformes; family Serrasalmidae; genus Pygocentrus; species Pygocentrus nattereri. Next base: position 41,870,661 of record NC_051213.1, on the reverse strand, counting down.
GAATCCTATTGAAAGGCTGTTATGATCTGAAATGAGCTTTACATGCAAGAATCCCCAAAAATGTGTCTAAGTTGAAAGAATTCTGCTTTGAGCAGTGGACAAAAATCTCTCACAGTAGATGTCAGAAACTGGTAGGCATTTACAGGGAATGCTATGGGAGAAATATCTATAAGAAGTTGTTGCCAAAGAGAGCAACACCAGACACTAAAGCCAGGGAGGTACTTATTTTTTAACAGAGAAAATTTACATCTCCGTTATGACATCTCAGTTTTTCTTAATAAATGATTACAAATTTTAATTGTTTTAATTGTTTGTGTCTGTATACATACCGTTTAACTGAAGATCAAATACTGATATGTCCACATATGTCAAAAACATTTCGTTGAGTGTACTTACTTCTTCACATGACTGTAACTGTTTGCTCATTTGTCTGAGTCAGGTCTGACAAGTCGAGCAGGCAATAGCCAAAATGCAGCAATGTAAACGTTAAACTAGGTGAACAAAGTCTACTTACAATCATCATATCATCATATCTTGTGCATCTGTCAATATTAAAAAAACACACACAGATCAAACAGTAAATTAAGTCTTAGAAACAAACATACAGAAAACAAAATAAGCCAAAAATGTAAAAAATCTAGTGACTTTGGGCTTACTCCATATTGGATCACAGATGCACGGGATGACTCAATGGGAGGAGCTGGATTTGGACTTCACATCACCCCTGGACTTCTATTGCTGGGGTTTATGTGTTCGAACCACCCCTGGGGCTATTATTTTGTTGGTCTGTGACTGCATAGGTTAGTGCAGACGTGCACACTAACTGAGCAGTTTATTTAAAAAACCTCTGGCTAGGCCATTCCACAACTCTCCATTTCTTCTTTTTTGAGCCATTCCTTGGTGGATTTACTTGTATGTTTAGGATCATTTTCCTGTTAGAAATTTCACATCTTCAGCTTCAACGTTTTAGCAGGTTTCCTCACATTCTCCTCCAGCACTCTTGGTACGAAAGAGAATTCAGAGTAGATTCCATGATTGCAAGTCAGTCAGGCCCTGAGGCCGCTAAGCAGCCTCAAACCATAACACTCCCACCATACTATATATTGGGTATGAGGTTTTTCTAATCAACTGCTATCTTTGGTTCTGGTCAAAATGGCTTCTGGTACTGTAGCCAATTAAATCTTTGACTCATCTGTCCACAGCACACTGTTCCAGAAGTCCTATATAGTCCCCTTGATTAGCAAATTTTAGTCCCACCTCAATATTTTATTAGACAGCAAGGTTCCCCTCCCATGTAGGTCAAATTTATGCCAGTCTATTTCTAAAAGTAAATGCATAAACTTTTGCATCAATTGTGTTAAAAGCAAGAGCTTCCTGCACATTCTGTGGTGTTCATAGAGACTTTTAGCATCTGACGGCCTGCTTTTGGGTTAAATTTTCTGGGACGGCCTGTCCTGGACAAGTTGGCAGTGGTTCTAAATCTTCTCCATTCGTGATAGAGTGATCTACCAAACAGTGGAAGGATTGTTTTCTAACATTTTAGATATCTTCATCAACCCCTTACCAGACACCTACATCTACAGCTCTCATTCTAAAGGCCAACTCCAAGAACAACGAGCAGACCAGATTTTCTCCAAACATGGTAAAGGTGTAAACTTTTCATGGGGTGTACTTACAAGACTGTACATCATTATTTGGGTGCATTACAATGTAAAATGCACTCCAGAAAAACTGTCAGATGTGTGAAGAATTGGCACTGGGGCTATCTGCTGACAGGTTCACAAATATCCTAAGGCCCAGGGTTGTATTTGCATAGCCTGTAGATTAGCCTTTCCCATTACACCCATTCCCGTCTCTTGCTCTTTAGTCCACTCTTGTCCTTCTCGCTTTCACTGATCTATAGTGAGCAGACAAAGGATGTGTGACCAAAATTAATAATGCAAAAATAACTTGGAACCACAGCCAACATCTCAAAAGAGGCCGTTAGGCTCCTTGACACCTGTGTCTGCCAGTCATTCTCGACTTCTGCCCTCCTATTGGTGGAGCGCTGTGAGCGAAGGCGGGACTTTGATGAACATTTGACTTCTGATTGGTGGAGAGCGAATAAGGTCAGAAAAAAAAAATAAACTACAGACTAAAATCTGTCAGACTCGCGGTCGAGTCAAGGCTTGCACACCCGGGCAAAGGAGTGATTTGAGGGGATTTCAGAAGTTCTGAGGTAAGACATTTTCTTTATCTACTTGTATATTTATTCTTAGATAGCTACGAAGTTTGTGGTAGCATGCTGTTTACTTTACACAGCATCAAAACTTTCCCTTCATTTCCGGCATGTGTTGTGTTTGAGCTCAGATAAGCGAGCTAAGCTAGCTGTCAGCCTCAGAGTTAGGTTGGCTAGCTTACAGTGTTGGCCAAAAGACAAACTGTAGGAAATACCATTACAACCGTTACGCAGGCTTTCATCCTAATACACCAAGGTTAGAATTTTAATACATTATTTCACCGAAGCAGAAGTTTGCTTCTAACTCGTCAACTTTTTTTCGCATTTTCCGTTCCACCTTAAGTGGTGCATCTGTTACCGTTCTGGTGCCTGAGACTCACGCGCCAGGATGTAACTGCTGCAGCGTTTAAGGTGGAACGGAAAATTTGACGAAGACGCCAAGTTTAGGATTGAGATTCGACAGACTTTTACCTTGTTTGGGCACTTTGACGCCGAGGAACGGAGAGGATGACAAATGAGGGGGATAACCTGAACATTAAACATCGTTCGCGGTGCTCTGGCAGACTTTTAAACAAATCTAGCGAGTCTTTTCTGGTGTGTCTGTCGGTTAATGTTACCCTATTTCCGTTGGCAGATGCTATCGTTGTATGTGTAAACGTACCCGCAGCGTTTGCCATTTCTGCAGTATATAGCTACTTAACCTTTAAGTAGAAGCCACTTTGTTGATTTTATGCAGTTAGGGTCTGTGGTGAAGAACTTTCCCCTTTTACTATGAGAAGAAGTGCCAGCTTCATGCCTCACTCAGGATCAAGTGCTTGTTAACGCTTTAAAGGGAAACTCCACTGATCTTTCAAAAATTCTGCACAAATAAATGGTGATGTAATCAAAGTCATTCAGACCGATTTGATGTGAAATGCTGGGTTTGAAATGTGAAGACATTTGAAGATTTTAGTGCCTCTGAAAGCTCCATTACTTACATACATTACACAAAATGGATAGATATGCTGCCTGATGTGTGACACATGAAAAAGGGTTGGCTGAATGTATTTTAATTCACTTGTTTTAGCCCATTCATGGTGAAGGGGTATGCGCAGGGTGTTGTAAGACAAAATAATCAGCAGAGAAAACTTACTTTTTCAGATTTATGACTTTTACCATCATCAATATTACAGATAAAAACTCAGAAGACTCTGGTGGTTTTGGATAGTAAATAATAAGGGTATGGATGACTCTGTTCACATCTCAAGAACTTTAACATAAATGTGTTGTAAAATGAAGATCATTGTATTGAATGGTGTTTTCTGTCTGTATCTCTTATATTCAGCTCAGTTGACCCCTCCCAGCAGTATTTTTAGCTGTTATCTATTTAAGTCATTCCACTATATCCTGAGCAATTCTCATGGCCCAAAGCTACATTCACCAGCCTCTCGGGGGAGACCCTCTATTAGCAGACCCAAATTACTGTGGCGAGGGGAAGAAAAAGATCCTTAATGTAGGGTGAAGTATGTCACAAAGCAGCGTCAGTGATCACTTGTTTTTGACGACTTTGTAAAGATGGCTCAATACTAGTTTGTCCCTTCTGATACTGAAGCCTTGAGCTTGTGTTTTGTAACGTGTGTTGTGCTCGGAGTGTATGTACTGTATACATTACAGTACAGTACAGACTCCTAACAACCACCTGCAAGACCTGGTTGACCTCCAGAACTTCGGATAAACAGCATTCAAAGCTTCTGTCTTTGAGAGAGAGGAGAAAATCAAGCTGCTTCAGATCTGAAAACGTTCACATGTGTTTCTGTCTATCCTTCCACTGTGTGGGTCTGAAAGGATGTGTAGCTGCAAGGAAACTAGTGCAGAGAAAAGGAATCAGGCAAAAAAGAAGAACCTTTGCAAATCAAACAAAGCGGACTGTCTGCCTCAGAGTACAAACCTCAACGTCGCTCAGTGTGTTTGGGATTATTTGGATCATGAAAAGCAGAAAATGCAACCAACTTCTGAGACTGAACTTTGAAGGTGTGGAAAAATATCCCTGCAGATTTCTTTGAAAAAGCAAGTCTGAAAAGAGTGGAAGCTGTTGATTTAGGTTTATATAGCTGTTGAGGCTTCTTGCTAAATTTTGTAAAAAGCGTATTGTTTTTTTTTTTACTTTGGTTTACTTTTTATGTTACAACGCAGATCAATAAGCTAGGCTTGGATACATTCATTGGCTCAGAATGCAAGAAGGCTCTTTGCTTTTCGAGTAACCTCAGACTCTCGTTTCTTCCGTTTTTCCTTTCCTTGTTTATCCTCTGACCTGCTGGTCAGGACTCAGATAATTCTGTGCAGATGTAGAAAACGCATTCCATTTCAAGTTCTATTTCTGACCACCCCATCGTCAGACCACTCAATGTGATTTGAGTGATCCAACTATAATGTGATTGTAATACAATCACCCACTTTTCCTCGTTGTTTTCAGAAGTCTTTGATTGACTGGAACAGATGCATTAGTGTTGGGGAATGCAGGGTGAGAGGCTGTGAGGGGTCAGTGACCACTGGTCTAAGGCCTCTTCTGTGCCCCAGCACCTTATTTTTCTAGCTTTCTCTGCCACACTCCTGACTTGCATATGCAATAGAGGTGGCGTGGTTCTATGACAGCGCTGTTAATTCATTAAGTTGGTGTGAGATGGACCCAGTTGTGACCAACTGGTGCGTATTGCATTTTAATAATGTTTAAATAACATTACCGTTTTTTTAGATATGACAGCTGCCAGTTTGTAGGGCAGTTTTATTGTTGTCAGGGAAATTGTAAGCTATAATGTAAGGCTCTGTATCACTGACTGAAATAACTGAATAACTGAATTTGGATCACAATTATCATTTAGCATGATCATTCTGCAGACAAACCCACGACCCTGACAGAGAAGCGGCTTAGAAAATGGATGGATGGATGGATGGATGGATGGATGGATGGATGGTTGGATGGATTCTGCAGACAAGTATCATCTAAATGTACATTGTCTTCCCAGCTTGGTGCCCTGTCTGGTACTGTAGTGTTTGTAAAAGGGTTACTTGTTGCAATTCTGGTCATAAAGAACGAAGTTCCTTTTACAAGTCACCAGCACTAAAAGGCTCATTTGTACTCAGTCGTAAACTAGAATGACTGTCAAGTCTTTGACCTAGTTGGAAAAGTAGCCCACCGCTACTTTTCTCACTGGTATTCAAGTAGCGAGCGTTAACTCCGGCGCAGCGATGCTGCCATGAATGCAACTACCACCTTTGTCTTTCGCAAACGCTTTTCCACTTGCACGGTCATTGACATCCTTAGTTACGCAGCTCCCTGCCAAAATATTTGCCGGACAGAGGAAAGGCGCTGCAACAGCGCAAGATAACTACTAATGAAGTGGAAAAACATTTGCAGCATTTCTTTCTTTTGTGTGACGTTTTTACCCACTACGTTTTCTTCCTTTCTCAGACAGGGGCCTGCATGCTCTCCTGCTCATCTTTCCGTCTATCATACACCTCCCTCTTGCTCTTCGCTCCTGCTCATGTTTGAATGCTCATTTATTGTGGGCGTAATGAATAAAACAGCATTCAAATGAGCAGCAGAGCATGGAAATTAACCTGCCGTGCTGCGGTGTCACTCAGCCTGGCTCTGATGATTTGATGCACATGCCTTTTGTGTTTTGCAGTTGCTGGACAGAGCCATCAAGTGGTGATGTCTGACAACAGTAGCAGTGCCAATGGCAACAGCTGGACAATTCTTACGCCAGAGGTGAAGGTATGTCATGCCATTAAGGTGGGGCTGGCAAGTCTGTATTTGCTGGAGATCTCCGCTGATACTGTTTTATGAGCTGTGCTGTGGGTGAAGAAGAGAAAGCTTGATGTTCATCCAAATGATGTCTTTGGTGTGGCCAACAACGATTCAAAGCCAACCTAAAAACCCTGCAGTTTAATTTCCTCCTTGCCATTAATTGCGTGATTTCTCCGTGTTGTTGCTTTTATTTTGTGTGTAAAGAACATGATCTAGCCAAACTAAAGATTCAGATTTCTGAACAAGCCAGTGCAAGAATGGACACGCATTACAGATCAATCATGCTGTATCATTACTCTTATAATATAAAACAAGAATAAGTGATTAGTGATCTGAATAGCACTCTAAGTGATCTTGCTTTGGGAAAAAAAATCAGTCTATTAAGCAATAAACAAAGCCTCATGCATCTTTTTCACAATGATAAACACTGACAAAAGCACAGATTCAGCACTGTGATGCATTTCATACACGTGTCAAAGCTCCTCTGGCAGCAGTGTTAAGGGAGTTGAAGAGACCATCACCAAATATTCAGAATGGATCACCAATAAGACACTCAGTTCTGTTGGGTTAAATGCATGGATGAGCCAAAAATCATATGTTACCCCAAATGTAGTCAATCAGGCAGATGTTGGTTATCTGAAATGTGCTTCTTTATTTCTGCTCTGGGAACACAAGGCTGTCAATCTGCATGATGATCACACACTTGTTTCAAACCGCATGTGTCAGCCGCCAGTCCTTACAGGCCAAAACACTACGGAGTTCAACGCACTGCCTCATTAAACACACCTGATTCAGCTAATTAACAAGTCCTTCATGAACCAAAATTCAGATCATTAGATGAAGGTTAACATTAACCTTTTGACCCAGAAGGTCCCCAGTTTGACATTCAGTGAGTCATTGAGGCGTGGTGATGTAGACATACAGTGCTAACTGGTGAGGAATAAGCTCACATTTGTTCTTAGCTACATTGGCTTTGTAGCTGAAGGGCACAACTAATAAAACAAACTGAAGACACCTGATGAATCCAAACCTTAACCATGGGACCAGCCGTATGTCTGGAGAATTGAAGTTAAAGCATTTGCACACAGGTACCAGACACCTAGCCAGCCTGTAAGACACTGGGCTGATGCAGTTTTATAGCAAGACTGATGCCAAGATTAGGCTCAGCCTATACATGACAAGTGGCAGGTGAGAAAGACACGACCATGTCGGGATAAACAAGAGTAGACAGAAGAGCGTTCTAAATACAGTCACAGTCCAGAGCACACAATATAATGACACATAACACAACACTAAACATGTTACAGAGCAGTATGTTTCTACACACCAAACATGTCTTGGTTGATCCACTTTTTTGAAGAAAAAAAATAGACAACTATGAAAATGTATTTTTCTGGATTGAAACATTGCTTTAACATGTCTTGTCGGTTTCCATAAATAGGAGCATGGAGTAGAAAGTGTGGGTCCATTGGCTGAAGGTCAGGGGGGACAAGTCTGCTCAGAGCCAGCACAGCTCGAGATGGAGCAAACAGACCTAAAAGACCACTCCCACAGATCGGAGGTCACAGACGGGCTTGCTGAACAGAACAACGGTCCTGATGCACCACAGGTTTGCTACAAGTTTTTGTAGTGGTGAAAGATGTAGCTCAAAGTGTGCGTATCTTAGAAGAACTTTTTATATATAAATATAATATAAGCTTTCGACATGCTATGAAAGCAAATTGACACACATAAACATGGTTGTAGTAATAAACAAGAGTGTGTGTGTGTGTGTGTGTGTTATTAAGCACAATATGTTAAATAAAGCAATATAGTAAGTATAGTAAGGGTCCTTAGGACTGATTTTAAGAATAACTGACTGTCTGCTGTAGAAAGCCAATAAATAATTTCTAAATGAACTTATTTGAAATTCATTTTTTTCCCTTCTCCTGAAAAAGATTTTAGAGATGATGGGTTTTATTCCAGCAGCGACGATATATAAGAGAAGGAGGGGTAGAGAAAGAGAGGTTGAGTGTGGGCAAATGACTTGAAATGACTTTTGATATACAAAACCATGCAGTCTTTAGGGGTGAAATACCAGTAAAGTATATGTAATATGGACCCTTTAACTTAATTTCTAAACTGTTTATATATATATATATATATATATATATATATATATATATATATATATATATATAATGTGTGTGTGTGTGTGTGTGTGTGTGTGTGTGTGTGTGTGTGTGTATATATATATATATATATATATATATATATATATATATATATATAAAATGTGTATATATATAAAATGTATAGCAGATCAGTATATCACTGGTTATTGTTGCAATTTGTTGAATGATCATTTCCAGCAAGGATCCAAATGGTTGAAGATCAATTCCAAATTGAATTTACAGTCAGTTTTTGCATTATATTATTCAGCATGTTGCTTTTCAGGTGACGCCTCTAGAGAACAGTGAAGATGCAGCTGTTCCACACGCTTTCCATATGAAGGAGCCCACCCTCGGTGCCACTCCAGTTGAGAACCTCACCTGTTTGACCTCCGACCCTGAGCAGCAAGGCGCCTCTGCTGGTCACTCTGAAAGTGAACCCTTTCTTGGCCCTGACACAGATTCTTTCTCTGACTCGTACGCACACATAAGCCCCCCTCCTGAGTCGACCCTGCATCCTGCAGCATCACTGGACAAAGAGGGGCTTTCAGAAGGGGAAGAGAGCTCCGAGCTGAGGAAGACTCTGAGAGAAGGTGAGCAGTGGATAAAAGACTGACCGAAAATCCAACTTTATAAACAAAATTGCATATTTTTTTTATCTTGGTGTGAATACAAAACTGAATAGTTTATTGTTGGCAGGTTGGTTGACTGAATTTACCCTGAATAGTGATACTGAATCTGGACTCTTTTTGGGGGAGGGACTTGTTATTGTTAGCTTGTTTTGAAACAGGAGAATTTCGTCTAAACTGAAAACATACATCACCCTTGTGCGTACAGTTTTTGCAAAATGGTATTACTGTTTTTGAGAATAAAACTCAAGGTAATTCACCGTAGGCACATACCTGTTATTATATTCCATTGGTAGGCTGCAGACATTCAAACAGTGATTAGTGGTTACTGAATGTGTGGTAACTCCTTATGCAAGAAGATGCAAACGAGGACTCATTCTCACTTGTGGAGATTTTTAGTCATGTTTTTTTGGTACAAGATGTAAGTTTTTTTTTTTTTTTTTTTTTTTTTTTTTGGTGACAATCTCAGTACAAGTACTTGCACCACTTTGGTTTTGTTCTCACAGCAGGTAAAAGTGGCCCAAGTCTTTTTTTCCACAGATGTGTGTCTGGGCGTCAGTGTGAATAGCAGTAAATTTCGATTCGAGACCCTTTCATATGTGGTACTGAAATCCAGTACGTATACAATATGCAGCAATGCGACTCCAAGCCAGATCGTAACTCGTGATTTTTACGTAAACCCAACTCAACATTTGTCATTGTTTCGCACTGTTGAGGCTGCCTAGACATTTAGGCTGATGCTTTTGTAGAAAAAAAAAATTGAAGATGTTTGGTGCAACTGCTCCATGTTCAAAGAGATTGCTGAATTGCTGTTTTAAAAAAAAAAAAGGAAAAAAAAAAAAGACACGAACCAAAAAAGTGACCGTGGCTGATTAAAGTGCCTTTTTATAGTGAGCTAGAACACATTCTAGGTAATGAGCCTAGCTGTCAAACACTGGAACTAAACTGAGCCCTCCGGGAGTGACTAATGTTCATTGGCAGTCATGATTGTTTACCTCTGGATGAGCGCACCATGTGAAGCAATGTGGAGCGTAGTTCTTTTGTGCATACAGGTCACTTAAGGAGCCTGATCTGTTCAGTTCTGTCGCATACAGATCACATTTAAAAGATAATGTGAACAGCCAAACAAGAAACGGATTTGATGCGAGTGGCATTCGGGCTTTTACCTGCTGTGTTAATGTAGCCTTAGTTTCCTTTCTGCCATTACAAAACTTGAAGGTGGGAGTAATATGACTGGCTTCTTTCAGTCTGCAGGTAAAAATCTGGTCTTTTTCTTCATATGTGGCACAGACTGGCAGTGTGAACGGTAAAACACTTTGAATCTGATGTTTTCAATTCCAGTTTGAGACACTTTGGCTTTGTTCACTCCGCAGGTAAAAGCGGCTCAAATCTGATCTTTTTTGTCTGTGTGTCACAGATTTATCTAGGCTACATCTCGAAATCAGATTTTTGTCGTTTGGTCGTTCTAATTTTCTTTTTTAATGTGACCTATATTTCACTCCAGTCTGAACAGACTGAGCTCCTGAACTGATCCTCATTTGCAAAAGATCACTGATCCACCTGGCCGGCTGATCCAGAGAACATGACTGTCCTTTACATTTCATTAAGATTAAAACACATCATGTGATGTTAAACATAATGTCTGTGAACAATTTAAAAATGCCAGGCTCCAAAATGACCTTGTCGGCACATTTACAGAAAAGTGTGGATTTTTGTGCTTATTTTGAAATGTGGAAAATGATGAGACCGAGAAAAGAAGCTCAGTCTTCTTAATGTAACACAAATGCTAGCAAAGGGGTGCAAAATCCATATTTGCTTCACAATATAATATGTTTTTAATACAAATTTAGGTAAGCATGCATTTATTTATTTATTTTTGTTTTTTCTGAAAGTTTTTTTTTTTCTCCCCAGAAAACAAAACAGCAGTGCTTGTTGAAAGGATAACTTGTGCAAGTTATTTTTTTAGAAGACATTAAAAAATGTATAATAATATAAATAAAAACACAAGATGTATATTACATGTTGCACATGATGCATCTCGCAAAGACATGAATTTTCTTGGTTCATGAAAGTGAACAGAGACTATTAGTCTACATCTCAGATTTAAAGCAAAAAAAAATTCTCCTGGAGTTTTTAAACACTGTCCACTCACTGTCCACTCCATTAGACATTCCTACCTTGTCAGTCCACCTTGTAGATGTAAAGTCAGAGACAGTAGCTCATCTGCTGCTGCACAGTTTGTGTTGGTCATCCTCTAGTCCTTCATCAGTGGTCACAGGACGCTGTCAGCTGGATGTTTTTGGCTGGTGGACTATTCTCAGTCCAGAGGTGACACTGAGGTGTTTAAAAACTCCAGCAGCACCGCTGTGTCTGATCCACTCAGATCAGCACAACACACACTAATACACCACAACCATGTCAGTGTTATTGCAGTGCTGAGAATGATCCACCACTCAAATAGTACCTGCTCTGTGAGGGTCCATGAGGGTCCTGACCACTGAAGAACAGGGTAAAAGGGGGCTAACAATGTATCAGAGAAACAGATGGACTACAGTCTGTAACTGTAGAACTACAAAGTTCACCTATGTAGTAAGTGGAGCTGATAAAATGGACAATGAGTGTAGAAACAAGGAGGAATCAAGAATCAAACTATCAGCTGTTGAAAACCGAGAGATGCGAAGAAGAAGCAAATCTTTATTCAGTACATGCCCTCGTTTTGGTACAGAGTTTGTGCTGCTTTGTTAGCATTTTTTTCCACAGCAGATGGATGAAAAAACTGAGCTTCCTTTCTGTTTGTTGGGCTTCCTCAGAGGGCGTCGGGTGGGTGGTTGTTCTTTTATGCATGAGGGTCAGCTCAGGAGAGTGATCTATTCAGACTGATGTTAGATATAGGTCTCATTAAAAAGCTTAAGTGTAAGTATTTGGTGTGCCTGCTTCTATGTAACAACTGTTTCTTGTATTTTTTTAATACTAGTGTTAGTAGGAGGACGTATGCAGTGCAGATTGACTGCAGTTGAGAGGTCGGTCAATGGCCAGCAGTAGCATGAATGACCTCAGCCAGTCAGCTTGATCTGTTCTGCATTTTGCCGCACAGAAACATGATATGTCTGACAAGCAGCCCAGACTTTGAATGCATCGTGCTATTTATAACTGAATAAGTAAATATTTGTCCTGCCCTTGGACATGACTTGCTTCAGCAGCTTCTTAATATATGGACTGCCCTCTTTTTTTCCCCCCTGTTTGACCATACTGTACAATTCTTCTGTACAGTGTTGACAAATAACATATTGCAAGCATTTTCATAGAATAAATACACAATCTTTGCTCATTTTAGTATACCAAGCTTTTTAGTTGGACATATGCAGCTGTCAGTTGACCTGTGAGCCATGCATGAGTGGCCTTTGCATAACAGTGTCTTGCAGTTGCCAACTGGTGGCCTCTTTTTTTTGTTTCACTAAATTGTGAGCAAGTTTAGCTGTCCAGGCAGAGTTCTACACAAGTTCTGTACTCCAGTCAAATGAGACGAGATTTAATATTTCTTTTTAAAAACTTCAGCCAGTGTTTTAAAAAAAAAAAAAAAAAAAATTATATATGAAGACTGTAAATAAAATATATTTATTTTTCATTTTTCACCTTCCAAGTGTTATTGTGGACGTACATTTCAAGTTTAATGATTTGGGGAAATATTTTTTAAATTTCAAAACGTTCTATTTAATCCTCTCAGAACTTTGTCGCCACTTCCAGCACAAATGGGATCCATCCTAGATCTACTAAAGGCTTGTTTTAAAACATGAAAATATAGCTGATTTTGTCCTGATGTTTTTGTTTTGTTTGTTTTTTAAATCAACATTTGAAAACAAGTGTGTGAACATCTCATGACTCGTGTTTTTGTGAACACATTTTTTTAAAGTTATTTTTTCTTCTCCTTTAAAGTTCCTGTTTTCTAAATGTGGTTTTCTTTCGACAGTGATGATCTTTGGCTGTTTGAAGCACATAATACCCACAATAGAGACTTTCTCAGCCAGTACGTGTTGAAGGATTTCATGGTCCTCTCAGCCTCAGCCACTAGAGAGAAGAGACTAAATGTCTGATAGATGTGGAACGACTGCAAAGGCACCCATTAGACTGATTCCATTTCCACAGGGAATTCCAGAAATAGACTCAAATCTAGCAAAGCCTCAATCTCTGTGTAATCTCACAGCCTCTTGAAAACATTAAGCCTGTGTGCATCCACATGAATGAAGAGGAGCATCCCGATTTGTACAACATCCTGAATCACATGCATACTACACAGAAATAGATGCATCTTTATTTCAGTCTTTAGAAAGATCGCTGCGTTAATCGGGAGCAACCAAAGGATTTCCAGAGGCTTAATATAACCTTGCAGCTTTTTTCACAGTAACAGCACTTACAGTAGGCTAGGGCAGAAATCTCACAGGTGGCATCTTATGACCGTGTCATGTTAAGTCACTCTTCAGTACAATCCATTCTACAGCTGATGTTTGTCTTTGGATGACTTTGCATGGCTTTATGCTTGATTTTCTTAATGGGTGTGGCTGAAACATTTGAGCTCAATGATCAGAAGTGGCTTCTATGAACTTTTGACCATACAGTGTACTTTGTTTTGGCCTTTAATTTGTCATCCATCTACATATCCTGTATAAAGTATTATTTTCTGTCTTTTCTTACTGTAGAGGCAAAGCAAGAAGTTGAAGTGTTGGAAGAGAAGGGGAACGAGGGCGATGGAGTGAGGAGGAGAAAAGTCTCTCTGCTTACCCCTGTAGATCACAGAGATGATGATGAGGAGGAAGAGGGCGAAGAAGAACCGTTTAGGCCACCTCAAAGAGAAGATGACGTTGGATTCTCCCTTAACAAGTGCATTTTTGGAGCGGTCATTCTTCTAGGCCTGGGCACCATTTTCTTCTCTGGTAAAACTTTTGAAAACATTGTGTGTTCACCTATGGTAAAATGTATATATGCTGATTGAGTTAAAGGGCTTTCTGAGATGGAGGTGTATTGTTCTACAGGTGTGTTCATGGATCTGGATGATGGTAGGTAGCAGGTATGGGTGTGGAAGTTGTTTGTATGACCGAGTGGAAGGAGCGCTTGGTAAAGTGCTCCACAGTAAAGCATGCCTGTGCTTACAGTCAAGTTCTTTTTGTTTGATGACTGAAGGTAATACTGTATTTTTAGTTGGTACTTTCATGATTCATTAGAGGGTTGATTCTTCAGTTTTCAACACATTTTGCAGCTTAAATTAAAATAAACATTTATTTGTTTTTTTTTTTTTTTCCCAAATTTGTTTACTTTAGGTGTTAACTTTGTTTGCGGCAGCCAGATTCTTTCAGTTTTAGTGTGACCTACTTTTTATTATTTATGAGAATTAAGATGTGGCAACTGATCCTTTCTCTCAACTGTCAATGCACTATTTAATGCTAAGGATGCTAGTTTAGCAGTATTTTTACAGAATTCTTTTAATTGAATCTGTAAACTTCCAAAACGATCCCTATGAAATTTAAACATATCGCTGCTGTCGGAAGAAAACCTCGTATCTCCATTTTTTTTTTTTTTTTTTTTTTTTTTGTCATTTTTCAGTTTTTGACATAATTTCAAACGACCTGTTGTTCTTTACATTGTGTGTAAATTTCATGATGAATGGACTAAAAGAAATGGCCCAAAATGACTTGGAAAGACGTCTGGTTCCATTGACTTCCATTAAAACTACAGTAGGTTTTTTCTTCTCCTGTAAAGTTACCATTTCGGAGATACAAGGTTTTCTCCTGAAAATGGCGAGGGGTTCTTGCAACTTCTGTATGTTCTACACTCTTAGAAAAGATGGTTCTTCAGGGGTCTTTTAGTTAAGACAATGGATTTCATGCACCAATATCTTCATAGGTTTTTTCTTAAATTTGTTGTTGAGAAAGATCCTAAAGGAAAGTCTAAACTTGCAGAATTATTGAAACCTTTGTGCTCTTAAGTGTGTGTAGATCGAGTGCATAGAGTCATTTAGTGTGATGATACCCCACCAACCCAACCATATGACCCACTATATCCACTTTTTTCTTTTTTTTTCCCGCTTATACACTAATGAGCCAAAACGCACAATGCTGTGAATTACATTGATTGTTTTGTAACAGCAGCGCTTGGGATATTTTGTACAATAAGCTGGCAGTCACGTATTGGATGCAGGAGAGGTGTGTAGACATGAAGGCATAAGTGACTTTGACAAGGGCCAGATCATTATGACGGGATGACTGGGTCAGAGCAGGAAATGTTGGGTGCTTCCTGTCAGCTCTGGTGAGTACCTACCCACAGTGATGCACAAAAAAGGACAGACCATGAACTGGTGATGGGGCAACAAAGGGCATCCTGTGATGGTTATGGGAGGAATATTCCAAAACACAGAGTGCATCATGCTCTGCTGTGTATGGGGCTGTTTTAGCCGCAGACCAGTCTGAGTGCCCATGCGAAAGTACCTGAAGTGGGCACAGAGGCATTGGAACTGGAGCTTGAAGCAATGAAGTAGGCCTGGTCTGAGTCCGGTTTTCTTTTACATCACATGTTCGGCCAGGTGAGTGTGCCACAAGCTGGTGGAGGAAATGTGATTCTCTGGTTGATGCTCTGCTGGATCAAGGCCTTCATGAGGACATCAATCTGATGCTTACCACTTGCCTAAACTTCAGTGTGGACCAGGTACACCCCTTCGTTGCAGTGGTATTCCTCAGTGCAGCGCCCTCTTTCGGCAGGATAAGGCACCCTGCCACAGTCCACACATTGTTCTGGAATGGTTCAGGGTGTTGGCCTCCAAATTCCCCAGATCTCAATTTGATCTAATATCTGTGGCTCCACCTCGCAACTTGCAGGACTCAAAGGATCTGCTGCTAACGTCTTGGTGCCAGATACCACAGGGCACCTTCAGGAGGCTTGTAGAGGTGTTGTGTTGACTGCGCATTGAGGACCAACAGCGTATTAGGCATAATGTTTTGGCTCATCTGTGTATGTTCGTAAGCTGTAAATAAGTTTCACTTCACTAATTTTGCTTTGCTTGCTGGTATAAACGGCTACATAGATTAACATAGGAGGGACTTCAAGAGTAACGTGACCTTCCCTTCCAGAGTAACGTGACCCACACAAGGTGTGTGTGTGTGTGTGTGTGTGTGTGTGTGTGTGTGTGTGTGTGTAATGCAAACAAGTCCATCTTCAGCTCCTTTTGTAAAGCAAAATTTCTTTTAAGATCCGAACTCAAGGGCATAATTGTTAAACCTGAAGAATCACCCGTGTCTGCTCTGCTTCATGCATTAAATAAGACAACATTTAAGCTAAAAATATTACATTAACGTACCATGACAAACACTGACACAGTTGGAGAAATATATAAATGGTATTTTATTAGAAAAATAAATTATTTATAGGCTGTTTCTTCCTAAACTGCATGATCTGAGTGGTGTAAATGATTTGTATAGAGATAATGAGCTCTACTTATACCATATGAGTGACTGTATGAAAATGGGTGAAAGTGATTAATTCCATTTTAATTTAGTTCTTTTCTAAACATTTTATCTTTGCTTTTCCCTAATGATACTGTAAAAGTGGCAACATGTGTACCTCATGCAGTAGTTCATGGATAATCGCTGCCAAGTATTTTAGGTGCATGTCAAAGCTGTTTAGGATGCATTGAGATTCATAATCATGCATGTGGATGTGAACTAATCTGGGACAGATGAATCTAATGGATGCTTTTGTCTTATTCACACACAGGTTGTTCTGTTTGTGTGCATGTTTATGGCTAAAGCGGCCCACCTTAATGCAGTATGGGCCATCCAATCCTGTTACTGTCTTGTTCGGTTTCCTGTAAGTTTTATATTTAGGATTATGCTCACCTTGTTGCCTTTTTAGAGAGCGATACTGATGTGAAGGAGCTGAAAAATCCAGAACTTCAAAAGGTTAGTTCTTATTCTGTCTCTCGAGTTTTTATTATTTAGTGCCCTCCCATGGTAGCATGAGTGTCACTGAATTCTTCTTTCAAAAATCGCCAAAAGTCTATTTTTGGAGCTGCGAGGCTAATGTAGCTAGCAAGCAATGAAGGTCCACCACAGCATATTGCAAACTGCATGCCTGATATGAGATAGACAGGTATGTGGTTTCAGACACTTATGATGGAGCTAAAAGCAGTAGTTTTTCTTTTGTTGTTGTGTGGTTTTTTTGTAAAATGAATTATTCCCAGAAATAAAAGGACAATATATATTTTTTGTAATTCCTGTATAATTCAAATGTTGATGTACAAAGTATCTCAAAGTGATTTGATGCAAAGTGGTTCATTGTAGAGAAACTTACTTCCAGATTTTTTACAGTCATGGTGAATTGAACCCAGGATCACCAGGCCTACAACACAATTATAGCCATTTTATTTACTATCCAAAACCACAAGTTGAACCTTCATGTCTTCCGAGTTTGTGTATCTAATGTTGATGATGGCAAAATAGTAGTAAATCAGTACTCAGTTTTTTGTTTGTTTGTTTGTTGTTGTTGTTTTGTTTGTTTTGTTTTTTTTTGCATGCATGTCCCGCCCCCTACAACAGATTTTAAGCTTTATCACCAAACCATTTAAAAACTGTGCCATCAAACGTTAAACTCAAACTCTTCAGACGTCTGTTTTCCATCACCACCATCGTAAACAATTCTGGCTCTGTAAGTTTCTCCAGGACAAAGCATTTCATATTAAACCCCTCTGAATGACTGTTTACATCTCAAAGATGTGATTCTGCAGAAATTTTGAAATCCGGGTTAAGTTGTTGATCTGCACTCATATGCATGTTTGTGTGATAGGAGTGGCTAAACCTTCAGTCTTCAAGAGACACACCTGCAGGTGTCCAGCCTCCAGAAATATTGGAGAGACTAGCAGAGAAAAGCCAGAAAATTGCTGTCTTACAGGCTCAACTTCAGGTAGAAGTTTCTGGCCATGAGTTTCTACCTCCACATTCACTTTTGGTTGCCCACTGCAGTGTCTTGTTTATTCTACAGTCTTCATGTTCCAACCTTTTAAACGTAGGAACAAGAAGGGGAACTAAAAGCGGCTCAACTGCAAGTGGAGGAAGGCAACAAGGAGCGAATGAAGAGGGAGGAGTTGGAGGTGGAGAACCAGAGAATGAAAGGAGAGCTGGATAAGCTGCCTGCTCTTCAGAAGGAGCTAGAGCAAGAGAGCGAAAGGGTGAAGAAAGAGGGCGAAAATGCACAGAAAGATCGGGAGGCTCTTCCAGCCATGCAGAAAGAGCTGGAGCTTCTACGAGCTAAAGTTACAGAGCTCGCTCATACCACAGGTACACTTCACAGCATTACGGCTGTGTTGTAGTAGTTGTGATAAATTGAGTCTTGATGATATTTTCTGTAGTGCAGAGTCCGGAGAGGTTTTTTTCTGTGGTCTACTTTTTGCAGGATTTTTAACTAGTCTTGACCAAGATTCGCCGTTTAAAAAAAAAAAAAAAGAAATTTTCTTTCCTTTTAACTGTCATAATACACAATTACTTGTACACAAGCAACTTCAAACCATTTCATCTGTTTGTATTTGGTTTAGCCATCTGGACCCAAAAGTGACCACATTTGTTTGTAGTAGCATTTTCACACATGAAACCCAGTAGCTTCACTGGTGATGTTAGGGCTTTGTATCATTCAGACTTAAAGCTGTTAATAAAACATTTAACCACGAGAGACCATGCATTACTGCGATTTTATCATGGGAAAGGTGTTCTTGGGCACGGCGCAGAGATTAGTGCCTAAAACTCCCTTCCCTGTGATAAAATTGCAGAAACCTACTGCCTGCTTAAGTGGTTTATTTCTTTTATTAACAGCGACCAGAATAAAATCTGATAAAATACTTTTTTTCTGGAAAAATATATAACACAGTACTGTTTAATGCAACACTTTCACTTTTATAAGTACTTTTTGGTTACCGAATTACCACCGCGTCTTCAAATGGCTCCCTGCTCCCTACATAGCGCACTACATAGGATTTTTAAATACTGGATCCTGCAGCACAACAGTGCAAAAATATAGCTAAGAAACAGTCATTTGTGATCCATTCACATTCATACTGGACAAACGATGCACTGTTTGGCTGTTGAGGCCAGAACTTCTAAACTTTCATAGCTAGCACACTGTTTAGAGAACACGGAGGCGTTTGGGATTCAGCCTGGGTTTGACGCTACTCCTGACTGAAACACGAACATTTGAAGCGTGTAATTCCAGTCTGTGATATTGATGATGGAAGTGTTCAGGTTGTTGGCTATCTTTTACCCTGTTGGCTAGCTGACCAGCCTAGTTCTAGTTAAGAGCATACATTGCCAGCCCCTCAGTTTAAACACAAACAAGTTCTTACTTCATCTATATACTCGGTGGTCCATGCGAGCAGCATGGTCAAAGATTATTCCATTAACTTTTCAATGTTTTTTTTTAACATTCCAGGATTTTTTTTGTGCCGTGGCAGAGTAATATACAGTTCAGTTGCAGTGAGGTGGTCATAGATGTGCATATATCATGGATTTTACATTGGCTTTGAACGCAGCTCAACCAATCAGATTTTAGGACTGGAATTATCAGTTCCATAAATGGTGTTTTACCAGGATGCACACATTCATTTTTAAGTCTGAATGAAATGTTAAGTCTAAGAATGAACTGGACTTTGTCTCGGCCGCCCTTAGGCTTCATTTGGTTTCAGTTAGGCACAGTATTGGAATCGAGAAATGGTTTTGACCACAGCCTTAGTTTTAGGGGTGTCATCAGTATTTGTAGAACACTCCATGTATCATAGCTGAACAAATCATAAAGCACCTCTTTAAGAAAAACAAAAAAACCCAAAAACAACTCATGTATTAAAAGCTGCATATACCGAGCGGCTGGATGTCAGCCCATTATGTCCTCTTTTTAATGTATTTTTATTTACTGTTTGATTTGAGTCCTCAAGTTACATTTGCTAATGTTGAATCAAAGAAAAAAACCTGCTTTCATAGCCTTTTTGAAATGTGTCCTTAATGTCACAATTTATTAAGTATTGTGATATTTTTTGTTATACGGCTCATCCCTTAATTTTAGTTGTAAAATGTTGAGCCAGTTTTGTTTTAATGCCATTTATTCATTTTACATTCAGACAGTGCTCAAGCT
The DNA here is from genome assembly GCF_015220715.1 of Pygocentrus nattereri. Lineage (NCBI taxonomy): Eukaryota > Metazoa > Chordata > Actinopteri > Characiformes > Serrasalmidae > Pygocentrus > Pygocentrus nattereri. The sequence goes on along the minus strand of NC_051213.1, from coordinate 41,850,723 downwards.
GTGACCCCTCTATCTGCCTCTACATCGCCCTCTGCTGGACACAAAAAAGAATTACCAGCCATCCAGGGAAGAACGGCGCTGAAGGATAAGAAATCACAGGATGAAGTGAAAGAACAGATGAAAGAATGGAGGGATGGGAAGGAAAAGAAAAAAGATAAAAGTGTAAAGGAAGGAAAGCAGGGAAAGACAAAGGATGAGAAAAAGGACCTGAAAAAACTAAAGGTCAGTCAAGATGAAAGCAAGGAATGGAGAGGCAAAGGAGAAAGGAAAGAGTGGAAAGGTGAGAAAGAAGGGAAAAGGGGGAAAAAGCAAGAAGATGGCAAAAGATGGAAAGACGGGGAAGAAAATCAACAGTCCAAAGAAGATGGGAAAAGGGAAAGGAAGGAAAATGGCAAACAATGGAAAGATGGGCAAGAAAAAGAGTTTAAAGAAGATGGGAAAAGGGAACGGAAGAAAAGTGGCAAAAAATGGAAAGATGGAGAAGAAAATGGCGAGTTTAAAAAAGATGGGAAAAGAGAAAAAAAGGAAAGTGGGAAAAGATGGAAAGACGGGGAAGAAAATGGCGAGTTTAAAAAAGATGGGAAAAGAGAAAAAAAGGAAAGTGGGAAAAGATGGAAAGACGGGGAAGAAAATGGCGAGTTTAAAAAAGATGGGAAAAGAGAAAAAAAGGAAAATGGCAAAAGATGGAAAGATGGGGAAGAAAATAGTGAGTTTAAAAAAGATGGGAAAAGGGAAAGGAAGGAAAATGGACAAAGGTGGAAAGATGGTGAGGTAAAGAGAGAGCTAAAAGAAGAAAGTGGGAAAATGGACTGGGAGGAAGATAAAAAGTGGAAAAAGGAGAAGCACTGGCAGCTGGATGGTGGAAGGTGGGAGACAAAAGAACGGAAGCATTTGGGAGACCAGGTGAAGGGAGACAAGGAATGGACAGATGAGAAAGAATGGAAAAATATTAGGCAGGTTGGTTCAAATGACAAGAAAGAATGGAAGGACAGAAATGAGAGGAAGAAAGACTGGAAAGGGAGAGATAAGTGGGAAGAAGAAAAAGAGAGAGAAGATCCAAGAGGTGAAGGAAAAGCCCAGAAGGAGAGCGGATGGAAAGGACAGAAAGATGATCACAAATGGAATGGTGGAAAGAAAGAGAGGAAGGAGCATGAGGACAAGCATTGGAGTGGGAAAGGGAGAGAGTGGCCTAAAGATGGAGAAAGAGCAGAGGGGTGGAAGGAGGAGAAAAAACATAAAGGCGACTATCAGAAAAATGGGGAAAAGTGGAACAAGAAGGAGAAATCGAGGCATGGTTCATCGGAAAAAGCGCCCCATCGTTTGTATAGTGGCAGTAAGCAAAGCAAAGACCACGTGCATGGCGACTACTGGGCTGAACAGAGAGAAAGGATACGCCATTTCCACGGGTCTAAGGAAGAATGCAGCGGGGTAACAGACTGTGCCCATGCAGAGGGGCTAACACCTGTTGGTCAGCAGGATTTTGAGGCTTTACTTTTGGTCTACTTGACCAAGTTGATCGCGCCGGAGGAGCGAGCTTCTAAAAAAGAGGAACTGAATAAGCTCCTTGGTGAGTTCTTCACCAATGGAGTCTTTGTTCACGACCAGATACCGTTCAGCGAGTTTGTGGAGGACGTGGCAGAGATTTTGGAAGACATGGCGGAAGGAGAGGAGGATGAGGAGCTGGAGGACGAGATGGAGGGATTCGCAAGTGAGGCGATGGAGAAATTTACACTTCCAGACAGAGGAGGGACTGAAGAGAAGAGGAAGGAGAGTGGAAGAAAGAGAGCTTCTGGCTGAAGGAAGTACTAGAAGTATAATGGAGATGTTGGTATATAGAGGTAATGAGAAGTGTGTTGTGTACATTTCTGGAGGCTATTTCAAAAGGCAGGATTTCTCAATTAGCTAATGTTCGCGGTACGTAAGCTAAGGATCAGCTGAGCTGCAGTGTAAAACCTAAAGAAATCCGCCAACACCAAACATCTCTTGGCTGATCTGTAGGTGGACAAATGTATAAAATTGAATTGCGCTTTAGTCTGAAAGTGAGGGCTTTCCAAGACGGTTGTTCTTTAGTATGCTTAAGTTATCCTGCTAACTAACTAATCCTGCTTTGTGAAATACCTCTTGAAGCATAAGGAGAATCTGCTGTTGTATGAGGAAACCACACCTTTCACCTTTTCACTGTTGGAAAAACATTTCACTGCTGTAGATATGAGCCATTCTTGATGATTTTGATAATACATTTAAAACTCTCTTCAGGTCGGTCTTTTAATGCTGCGCAGTTCTTTAGGGCTGGCCCGGACAGCATTTTACAGGTTTCAGATATTCATTTGTTTTTCCAAACGAGCACTCAAATACACATTCTCAGAACAATATTTGCGTTTCTTAATTCCAATTTTTGTTAATTGTTCATTACTGCAATTCCAAATATAACCAGTAGGTGGCTACGATGAATTAACAGCGTATTGATGCAATACAGTGTAACATATAAAAAAACGACGCTGGATGCTTTAGATGCTAAAGTAACTTTTTAACAAGCATCTGAAATGTTTATGAGAACAAATCTGATATTTAAAATCTATAATAATAAGGAGCCAGCAAACTGCAAATTGTTGTTTCATGTCTATTTCTGCAGGCCAGAAATTGGCTTCTTACTCAGCAGCTTCTTATTGGGCTTCTTAGAGCAGCAGATACATTTTGGCTCCTGTACAGGTGCCTGAATGCAACTGCTGCATCATTTAAGGTGGAATGGAAAATTCAAACACGCCCTTTTCAGCTTTGTTGAACTTCTCGTCACTTGTCTTGGATGTGTTTCCCAAACACTTGCCCTTCAGAACACGAGACACTGCTATTTATTCGTTATTTGGAAAACATCACCATTGTTCATGCTTCAGTACGAGCTGACTGAGTCAGGCGGCTTCTTGTAGGCGGTACGAGAGAAAGTGCAGCAGTCGCTCTGGTGTTTGCATGAGGCTAAGGCTAACCCCAAAAGATTGGCCATTCCTTCATGTTCCCTACCTTGAAAATAAATTTGACTACTTCAGATGCGACGGGGTAGACAGCAGAAACAACTGAAACTGTGTAGAACGTCCCTTGCTTTCAGCTAAATGGGCTAACGTTTGTGTGGTTTGCACTGCTTACACGTCACGTTATCTGCGGCATACCGGCACTCATTCGTCATACCTGAGGTAGAATGAATCATGTACTGCCCACTTCTGTACTAGTCTTGGCTGATTTTAAATGTGTAGTTTAGGCTACAGTTTTTGAGGGTTAAAGAGAGCTAAATATTAAAAGGGGTCGAATACCAACATAATGAACGCACACATGAGTGTTCACATTATTCGGGCCAGCCCTACAGTTCATAACTAATTTGTAGACTGTTGTAGACTCGACACAAGATTTAGTGCAGCAATATTTATATGTGTAGTTTTGAAAACGATACTGTTGCGTTTTGTTGTTATCGATTAAAAGGCACCGTAGTCTGCTTGCTAAACACCTGACTCTCCACCAATCTGTATATTATTGCTGTGTTGCTGCAGAAACCTCTTAAATTGGATCTTTTTTTTTAGTTTTTACATTGGGAAGATCTAATGGTTTAAACCACTATAATACAAGTAATTTATCCATTGGACAGTGGGCAAGGAAGTCCCCTCTCAGTGCTCTTCTCTTGCTATTTTTGGATATACTGGTCTTTGTTACAGACAAAAGTTAAAAACAGTTACTAAAATGATGCTACTTGAAACCTTTTTTGCTAACAAAATAGTTTTTGTGTATTAGTATGAAAAACTATGAAATTACTTTTTGAAATAAGTACAATTCAAATGAAGACTTTGTTTTGAAGACTGAAGAGGTCATGTATGTAATTCTTGTGTTAGCTTTATGTTAAGCAGCACAGTTAAGACTTCCTCCTACATGTACTATAGTTCCTGCTATGGTCTACTGCTCTAATTTTGAGGTTTGTGTTTTTGATATTTATTAAAATTTCTTAATCTTATATTGTTTAGGCTTTAAGAGGCAGAATTAGTATCCTTGCACCCAGTCAGATCAGACTTGCTCTGTTAGCAAGTTTTAGCTTTTTTTTTTTTTTTTTTTTTGTGAGTTGTTCACAGCAGTCTTCTATGCATCTGTCACTCATATATATATATATATATATATATATATATATCATTGATAAGACGTTCTATGAATACTGTATATGTACAATATTCTAAATGCATTTGCACTTGTTAGGAAATGCTTGACACCTCATAGCTCATGACATTCATTGTAAGCAGCCATCACACATTCTGTAAAGTATAGGACCTTAGGAGGACAGGTTGCATAACATGATCACAAATTTGCAAAAGTTATAATGCATTAAAACATAACTTTGGTTTGGTGTCCAGGCAGTTAAAGGCTTATAAATGTATGTATGTTATAAAGGGTCTTTACAAGCCTTAAGTGAAGTGTCCTCATGAAACATGGGGTTTTGAAATTTCATATCGGTACATAACGCTTCAGAGAGCATGGTAAATCTTCTTTATGCACTGTAAGTTAAGTACATCTGCCAGATCTAACTGTGGTTTTACGTTTGTTTTGTTGTCATTCTTTAGAGCAAAATAATTCTGTTTAATTTTGTATAAATAAACCACTGTTGTACCCAAAGTTGTCAGCATTTATGCATTGATAACACCAAATTTATGTATTTATTTATTTATTTACTTACAGATCAATGAGTTACATCCTAATGCATGCCCAATTGGGTGAAAAGGCTTGGCTGTAATCCATTGCAACATTAATGATTGCATTATTACTATTTCTCTTATAAGGTGTTGTTCCTACGCTGTGTTTACATCTTAAATGCATTTGTAATTTATATACATACACAGGATTCAGTTTCTGTACATTCCAGCCTAAAACTAGCATTGTTTGTTATGAGATGTAGTGCATCGTTGCACTCTTCAGCCTAATCAGCCAGAATTCATGATTTTGTTTTGTTCTCTTGTTTTTCTTAATTAGTTTACTTTGACTACAATCCCCAGCACATACACCAATCAGACATTACATTATGAGCACCTCCTTGTTTCTACACTCATTGTCCATCTTATCAGCTGCACTTACTACATAGGTGCACTTTGTAGTTCTACAATTACAAACTGTAGTCCATCTGTTTCTCTGATACTTTGTTAGCCCTTCTTCAGTGGTCAGGACCCCCATGGACCCTTACGTCAGTGCAGCAGCGTAACTAAGCTAACTTTGTATAAATAGACCACAATATAGAAATATGTCCACATATGCAGTCGTGACTGACGTCTTTTTTTCTGAATTTAACACTTTCATTTTATAGAAAATTAGTTTTGACTAGTTTGTTTATGAACAGACCTACAGATCAATATAGTAAAGGAGCCTTAAAGAAAGTTTTTATTAAACTTGTAACTAAATTGAAGTACTTAACTAAATTAAGTACATTTGAAGGCAAAAACTTTTGTACTTTTACTCAAGTGGAGGTCTAAAGGGAGGAACTTCTACTTTTACTGCAGTAAATATTTTACCCTGGGTATCTCTTTAACTCAACTACATGATTTGTGTACTTCGTCCACCTCTGGCGGCAGCAGATGAGTTATCGTCTCTGACTACATCTACAAGGGGGACTGACAAGGTAGGAGTGTCTACAGTTTGTGGACATACTGTGTCTGATCCACTCGTAACGGTACAATGTGCACTAACACACCACTATGAATTAGCCAGTTTGGGAAGAAAGTTCCAAAATATTTGCCCTAAAGTCTTAAAGTTGTTTTCCACATTCAAGATGCATCATCAGAAGGGGGTTTAGTTTTTACACTGTAAAATCCCACTTTAGAGACTACAGCAGGACCACCACTGTAGCAGGCAAGTAGGTATGGATACCATGATGATGTAGTTACTTTTTTTTTGTCCAGAGTGTCCTTTTTAAAATGTCCATGGAAATGCACAGTGCATTTAAGGTTAAAATATAAAGGCTGTAATGCACACTGTTCCATAGTTAATTGATTAGAGGCTTTATTTAAGTTGTACTTGCATATCTAACACACTAATCACATTGTACGTTTTGGGGGAAACTTATCAGCAGAAGGTTTAGAATAGAAGTGTGTTGCTTTCAGTTCCTCTTACTCTGAACTCATATGTGAATATATAACTTTCACACCTTGCACATTACGCTCTTCTACTAATAAAGTCAAATTCACTACAGTGTTTCAGTTTATTGGTCTGAAATTGTAATATCATAGAAAACTTAGATCTTTCTTAAAGATGCCTTTGGGATATCCAGATTCGGTTTCAAGAGACTTTCTTCTGCTAGCTGGCCTAGTAGTAGAGGCCTCTACATGCAAGAGTGTTCCTACTTACCAGTGCCTTTGTGCTAACAGTAACAAACACTTTCTGCATTAGGCACCCCGCCTTTCCTTCCCCTAACATCAAAGGTGTGGATTTCTGCTTTTAATACAACAGAAGTGAAAAACAGATCCACATAAGTCTGGGCAAATCTTGAAAAGGTGCACTGTTCAGTTTGGACCTTGACTTGGCAACAAGAATGAAATCCTTCTTTGTATAAAAAAGGGAGAAAGACATTTAAAGAAAGCGTCCAAAACCTGGATCTTTGAAGAGCCAAACTTGCTTCAGATATGGATATGTATAGACGAGCATCTATGCGTTTGTTGCTGTGTCTCCTACTGCTTTTAAGCATCTTCAGTGATGTCACAGCTCTAATTTCTAAGCAGTGCATAACCTTTGAAGAGCATCTGCTTAGTGACATTGGTCGGACAGTTCCCTGTACCCACCTCCCAGAACTGGGTCCATATGGAGAATGCAACATCAATGATTTCCAAACTGATCTGTCAGAGGTTCAGCAAGAAATCAGGTCCCTGTGTATCTTCACTCATGCCAAGGTTATTCCTGCCAATGCTTTCTCACGTCTCACAACTTTGCAATTCCTCTATATAACTGGACACCAGGTAAGAAGGGTCCATTCTGGTGCCTTTTCTGGCCTTCTTAACCTTAAGTATCTGCATGTGTATTTCAATGACAGCGGCTGTAGCAGTGTTATAATGGACACTCCTGTGTTTGCTGGATTGGATCATGTGGAGCAGCTGTCCTTGGAAGGTCTTAGGTGGTCTGGAGTTCCTAACACTACTTTTGATCATCTTGTTGGCTTAGTTAGGCTGGTTCTGGACACGATTTGTGTTCAGGAACTTGGAGAGGTTTTGTGTCGTTTTTCAAATGATACATTCCACTTGAAACACCTAACGTTGAAGAACAGCGGGATCACTTCCATCAGGAGTACAGGCTGCCCGTCAAGGTCCAAGGCATGGCCTTTGACTGTGCTTGCAGAGGTACAAACTCTAGAAATCACTGGGGACCCAATCAGAATCATTGCGACAAACTCTTTAGCAGTGTTTCGAAACCTTTCAAGTCTTACCCTAAGCTTTTATGGAGTATGGCTGGGAAGCATTTGGGAGTCTGGAATAAGAAAGGTCAGCAAGCTTGAATTGTCAGGGATTACCCTGAATGAATATCATACAAATTTCAAGGACTTGTGCCATCTAGTTTCTCAATTGCGTCTTCAGTCTCTTGAGCTAACTCATGTAACATTGGACACATTGTCAAAAGAAGATATAGACAACTGTGGGACAGAATTAAAGAAGCTTAGTGTATGTAATTCAAAAATACAGCACCTGGACCCAAGGTTCTGGACAAGCATAGCAGGATTACAGATCTTAAACATGGCTCACATAGAACTAACTACAGCCCCCTTCTGTTTTGCTGGCAATGGAACCATGTGGAATTTAACTACTCTGGGTCTTTGGCATAATCGGCTAACAGTGGTCAAAACAAACCAGTTTATTTGCATGCCTCTGCTTGAGCAACTTCTTCTCAATGACAATTGGATCAAAATCTTGGAACCCGCAGCGTTCACAGGTTTGTTTCACCTTAAGGTTCTCAAACTTAACTCAAACCGCATCAAAGTGCTAGCTGTCAATGATTTTGACTCTCTCAGAGCTCTTGAAATCTTGCTTATTGACAACAATGTGATTGAGAATATTGAGCATGGAGTGTTCAGAAACCAGGACGAGCTACGAGAGCTGACATTGGGAAGACTGGAGTATGTCTACACTTTGCATCTGAGTGTGCTATTTTACGGATTTCCAGAGAAAATGCAACGTCTCTGCATTGATGCACATTACGGGACTAATATTTACATTGGTAGTATAGGTCAACCCAACAGTTCCTTCATATTGGAGTTAAACGGAGACATTCTTATTATCAGTGATTACTCTTCTCCCTTCTTTGAATCTGTCCGAGAGCTCAAACTGAACGGCAGCTTATTCCTTTTTAAGTTGTATTTTTTTGTGCCTTATTTTTCAAATTTAGAATCGTTGGAGGTCTTGGGGAATCCTGAGAAGGTATACATTAATTATAATGGAATCAGCAAATTGCGGTATCTCAAGCGGCTCAAACTTATCAATCTCAACTTCTCCAATCACACAAATCCTGACATAACCTTCTGGAACCTAAAACTGCTCCGTATCCTCGTACTTTACAACTGCCGCCTGAGTTTCCTGACAAAAAGGATGTTCAGGGATCTGCAGTCGCTAGAACTGTTGCGTCTGCACAGTGTAAGCCCGTTGATCCTACACGATGGGATGTTTGATGTACTACCTGCTTTGAGAGAGGTTGTGCTGGACAGAGTGGACTTCCGCTGTGACTGTGAAAATGGCTGGCTTTTAGAATGGGCGGAGAGTTCACGCCAAGTGCAGGTGATCTATATGCAGCATCAGCAGTGCATTTTGCAATATGAGAAATGGAACTTCTTGGCCACCATGGAGAAGCTGTGTCAAACAGGCATGCAGTACCTGTGCTATTTGGGCACAGCCAGCACCATCACTCTGTTGGTGTCAGCTTCTGTCTCCTACCGCTTTGCTTACTGGCCCTGCGTGGTCCTCTTCTTTCGCCTGAGAGGGTACGTGGAGAGGAAAATCGGAAGAAGGATAAGGAAAAGGCGGAGACCTAGGCAGGAAGAGGACTACCTGGAGGAGGAAGCGGAAATGAAATATGATGCATTTGTATCATTCAGTAGCCATGATGAAGCCTGGGTCTTTGGGGAGTTGGCTCCAAGACTGGAGGAGCAAGGCCAGCCAAGACTGAGACTCTGCCTGCACAACAGAGACTTTGAGGTGAGGCATTTTAAAGTTTAAAGGCTGGTTTTGCATGAAACCTTTATGCAACTAGTTGCATATTTTAGATTACCTGCAACATAATGCAAATTGACAGTTGCATGTAGGATTTTTAAAAAGTTGCAGCTGATTTAGAAAACTTACTTCACAAAGTTGAGATGCTTGAAATTGTTGCAGCTCAATTTCAGCTGAGTTCCTGGATGCTTTCCTCAACTCAAGGGCAATTTTGTTTCATGTAAGTTTCAAGCAACTAACGTTGCATGAAAGACTCACCACGTAAAGCCAGCCTAAGACCTTCAAAAATTTTACAAAGGATAGCTTTTACCTGATGTGTACACTGTAAAAAATGAGAGGTCAGTTCAAATTAAAATGATTAAGTAACTGATTACATTGTTTTTCTTAAGTTGAATCAACTTGAGGATACCAGAGTTCACACAACTCAAAGCTCTCAGTTGAGCCAAAAATTCTCCAATCAACTGTTTCTAGACCTGCATCTCAGTTAGATAAACTAAACTGAGTATGTTTTTTTTTTTACTCAGTTTCCCCACTAGCTGGCGCTCCTTCTATCACACAGTCCCATTTGGCATATGTACTCTTGGGTTTCCGGATAATGGACCACTGTGGTATTGCTGGGATTCAAACTCACAACCTCCTGACGTTGGGATAAAGTATTACACAGCTGCAGCACATGAGATGATGCCATGCTTCAAAGTCAAAACAACAATTATTTTCTTCAGTGTATTAAACATTTATAGACACAAAATTTGAGTTGCTTCATGTGTTCCTGAGTGGTGCAGTGGACTGAGCTGTCTACCCAACAGAAGGTTGTGAGTTTGAGCCCCAGCGATGCCATAGCCATCCATGAGTGTGTACTCTATGTCTCGCAGGATGGTGTGATGGAGACAGTCTTGGCTGGTGAGGTTGAGCATAAAAAAAGTTCATTTTATTTACATAACTGAGATGCAGCACTAAAAGCATTAAGAGAACTTTTGACTCAACTCAACAAAGAAATTTGAGTTGTGTGTCCTCCAATTGAGTCAACTCAAGAAAAGCCATGTAATCAGTTACTATATCATTTTGAGTTGAGCTGACCTCTAATTTTTTACAGTGTACCTGAAGCAAATTGCTTTCTTTTTGACAGCGGCTGCAATGATGCTCAGTTGTCATAACAGTGTGGACAGTCAGATGACTAGCAATTATCTGGCAATGTGTAACACAGCAGGCAGAAGTGCAAAGTCAGAGATTTTAAATGGAATTATTGGCATAACTCCTTACTTTTTTCTTTTTCTTGCACTTTCAGCAGTGATTTCTATTATCACTTCATAATGTTTATACTTCATTTTAGTTGTTTGTTTTTTCCACAGACTTAAAAGTTTATTCTTTCACGCTTTCTTTTTCTTCCTGCCTCCTTTATTCTTTAATTTCTTATTTATTTAATATATTCTGTCCCTAATTCCTTCTTCATTCCTCTTTCTCTTTTTTCTTTCTTCCTTCCTTCCCTTTTCTTTCCATCATTCTTTCTCTTTCTTATTTCCTTTCCTCCTGTCTTTCTACCCTCCTTTCTTTCTGTCAACTGTTCTTTCTCTCTTTTACTTCCTTCTTTTTCTTTCTTCTGTTCTTTCTGTTCTTCTTTGTCTTCAACTTTTGCTTTTTTTCCTCCTGTCCTGCTTTCCTTTCTTCCTTAATTGTACCTTTTCTTTCTTTGTGTTCCTTCCCTCCTTCTTTTTTTCTTCTTTTATTATTTTTTTTAATTCTATCACTCATTCATAACAAAAATTCATTTTGGGATATTTTCATGCTTTTACTTCAGGAATTGCAAATTTAGTTCTTACAGCAATTACTTTTAAATAGCATGTAAGAATGACAGTAAGAATGAGAGATCTGTGTGAAAGTGTTGGCTAAATTAAGACATAACAGTGTGGACTACCACCTAAGCAGTAATTAGCCGGTAATGAGCAACGTACAACTGGAAAATGTGCAAAAGGGTTACAAAAGCAGAGACTCATGGGCCAGGTTAACACTACAGTTTGCAGATTAATTCAGCATTACAGCAAGTTTAGATTTTAGTGTTTTTGTTTAAGCTTAGTTTGCTGTTCTTGTGTACTCTTCTATACTGTCAAACAGTGTAAACCTAAGTTGGTTGACTTACAAACCTACAAAAAATCATGTAAAACTATTGCCTTGAAAAAAATTCAAGCTTTAACAACTTTAGAAAGTAACTGTAACTAATATACAGGGTGGGCCATTTATATGGATACACCCAAATAAAATGGGAATGGTTGGTGATATTAACTTCCTGTTTGTGGCACATTGGTATATGGGAGGGGGAAAACTTTTCAAGATGGGTGGTGACCATGGTGGCCATTTTGAAGTCGGCCATTTTGGATCCAACTTTAATTTTTCAATGGGAAGAGGGTCGTGTGGCACATCAAACTTATTAAGAATTTCACAAGAAAAACAATGGTGTGCTTGGTTTAAATGTAACTTTATTCTTTCATGAGTTATTTACAGGCAGCATGGTGGCGTGGTGGGTAGCGCTGTTGCCTCACAGCAAGGAGGGCCTGGATTCGATTCCCCCGGCCGGGCGGCCAGGGTCCTCTCTGTGTGGAGTTTGCATGTTCTCCCCGTGTCTGCGTGGGTTTTCTCCGGGTTCTCCGGTTTCCTCCCACAGTCCAAAGACATGCAGTCAGGCCAATTGGACATGCTAAATTGCCCCTGTGTGTGAGTGTGTGAGTGGCTGTTTGTGTCTGTCTGTCTGTCTGCCCTGTGATGGACTGGTGACCTGTCCAGGGTGTATCCTGCCTTTCGTGCGAAGACTGCTGGGATGGGCTCCAGTAGCAAATAAATGGCAGCATTAAGACCAGACTCACTCATTTCTGAGGACTCTTATAACTTGATACATGTTTACAGGCTGAACCGATAAGCCTGAGCACAGAACACCTTTGTGGTGAGAATAACGCAAACATGAAAAGAGTAAACTTCACATTTAACATGATGTTGTGCTCTGACACAAAATAGCATTTTGTAAAGAGAGGTACATTTATAACTGAGGAAGAATAAGAGTTAATTAAAAGAATCCAGCAAAACTGCTAAGAATGTCTGGAAGCGTTTTGAGCAAAAGACTCTTCCGTCTGTAGGACCTATCCAGATTAACTGATCTTTATCAGTTATCTAAGAAACTAAGTCAAGGAACAGTACATGTTGCTAAATTTGTATTAGCAGCTAGAATAACCCTCCAAAACAGTTACAGCAATATTTACAACATGATGTGACTCACTAAAGGTAGACTTTATTTTAGATTCTACTTCATTGAACTGTTCAGTGGTATCTAATGTCAGCAGACAGGCTCTATAGTCAAACTGCATCTTGTTTTCTGCTCTCCAGGTGGGAAAAGGCATAGTGGACAACATTGCGGAGAGTATCTACAGCAGTCGGCGCACAGTGTGTGTGCTGACTCGGCGCTATCTGCGCAGTGACTGGTGCGGCCTGGAGATGCGAATGGCGACACACCGACTCCTAGAAGAACAGAAACATCGCCTCATTCTCATCTTCCTCGAGCACATCTCCCCCTTCGAGCTCAGTGCTTTCCACCGGTAAACAAACCACACACTGGCACACAACGATTTTACTTCAATCATTTATTTTATTCTGAAATCAATTCCATTTTTATGTTTTAGCTCCATAATAATAATTACTCAGCAAATATATGAATATGAATATAAGCAACATGACTACACAGTATATAGTAAGCAGCTGGTGAAATTTGCATTGCACATTGGCTATCAAAGCAACTGCCTTTGACTTGACCAGTAAAATTTTCAATAACGCTTTTCATTGATCCAGTTACAGATCCTGAATTTGTCAGGGAATACTGGAGAGTTTGTAGGTTTTAATACGTACTTCTTTTAGGTCCAAAGACAGAAGGTAAGGCCACTGAGTGTCTTTAGCATACACAGATCCATGGTGGACACTCAGTCACTTTCTGTAAGTTAAACTTTAACATTTTAGCGGCAGAGAGAACAGGGCATCTTAATGCAACAACAGAGAATGTTGCACTGCAGATTTATGAGTGAGTTATCCAGTGGGGGTCACGGGATCGGTGACCGGATGGAAGATTTGCTGCTGCCACTGAATCAAAAAGTAGTATTTTGTTAATATTTAATGAATGAAGTATGTAAATTAAGAGTCCTTCAGTAAGCCTAAAAGGTGCAAGCCAACAAAACAACAAGCTTTGTGGTCTCCTGGCTTTTAGGGGCTCTTGAAATCACCCTAATCTTAACAATAATAATTCTATTGTTTCAAACAGACAAGCTTTCCAACTTATAATATAAAAACACATGTATCAGCTTAAATGTGATTGCAGAAAAGAAGCTGTGTCAAATATGACAAGTTTGTTTGGAAGAAGAGAAGCAAATTTTAGTACTATTATTAAATATACTATTGTATATAAATAAAATAAGAAAATTTACAGATGATTCCTAAAAATGACTGTTTTGAATTTACATAAAAGCATATGGAGTTCAATTGTTTTTCTGGGGAGGCTTAGTTGAAACACTGTGTTAAAACTAACCCCCCCATATGGAGGCCGCACTTAAGCCTCTCATTGTGAGGTGTTTACTTCAAAACGATGCTATAACACAGCCACCCAGATGCAGATTAAAATAATATAGGTATAAATTCTATGATTTATGTACACAACTCAGTATTGTGTACATGTTCTTCGTAGTGAATCTGCAAATATTCATTCTTAGATGAGGTGGCTATGGGAATGTGAGAGGATGATTTTAAAAACGATGTTTATCTGTTTAACTAAAAAGCCCCCCTGTATTAGTTTATGCTGTCCTGTATCTTAAATTCATAGCAAAATAACAGGAATAACTCATGATCAAAAACATGATATGTGGAGGTTTGCTCTCAATGTTGACCAATTCAAGATTTAAGGCTGATGTCATTGGCTGGAGTGTGGATTTTTAGTGCTAGTGTTGTGTCCACTTGCTAACTTGACAGTTTTACTTAAATAGCTAATTCTTTGTTTTTTTAGCCTGTCCAAGCTGGTGAAATCACACACATATCTGGACTGGCCGCAGGACGAGAGTGAGAGGATTCACTTCTGGGAGCGCTTGAGAAGAAACATTGCTGCTGAAGGCAGAGATATATAGGGTGGTTAAATAGTACAGTGATTTTAAATGGGTCATTCTACAGAAACGTCCACTTTTGTGTTTATTTATAGGAGTCACTGGTGTTACTGATCGTCATTGGTGTTGCACACAAGAAAGGTAACACCAGTGACATTTTAAATGAACGATGGAGCATCCACTAAAATATGTAATTTAATCCATTTATATTCTATTTTTTCACAATTTCACAAGGTCACACCAGTGACTTCAAGTAAAATCTTCATACAACATCATGAGCTATATGAGAAAATTTCTGATAACTGAAAAGACACAGTGGACTCGCCATGTGCTTTTCTTTACAGGCCCTCAGAAAATAGGTGAAAGGAATTTGTGATGTCATGAGTGTGATTTTTATTTTTTTTTAGATTTTTTGTTATGCAGTAACAAGGACAAGCACTTCTGAGGTGCTTGGAATTCTAGATCATTGATTTAAAAAACAGTATTGCTCAATTGATGGCTCAAGAAGGTGTAATTGTTCAAATAACTTGTTGTTTTATTTAAAATTATAGATAAATTGTAACCCTAACACGTTTTTCAAGTATAATGAAAGCAATTTTTTGAGTTCCGACTTAGGCTTGAGACTAAAATGACTTTTGTTCTGATGACCCTGTACCTTAACTATGTTTATTTTACTAAAACAAATTATTGAACATTTCCATTTTGTCACCATCAAAACAATCAACAACAATACATTTGATCAATTTTACCAGTAAGTAAAATGGAGTATATACATTCTTCAAGAAACATTTCAGTGCAAATCTCAAAAACAGGAACTTGAACATTTTTGACCTCTTTCACAGGACACCCCTCACAACTTATCACAAGGACCACCACAGGAGGAGTGAAAATGTGGTTTTATTGAGGATTCACAAGAACAATTGTCAATTGAAAATCTTTTATTTTAGTATACATGATCAAAATGTGATTTTAATACAAATACAAGACCTCAAAGTACTGTTTTATGGCCTTTGTGGTCATTATAAATGTGTGGTTTCTAACTTTAGGGCAATTTGACTTGTATATCAGAGTCAGGGTTTGAAATGTAAGCTGTAAATATGCACCACTGCTATCAGGCTAGTATTACTAACAGATGGTGGGAATCAAGTTGTCCTTATGGCTGGGCACTGAAATTCGATACCAACACAATTACTCAAGTACTACTACATATTAAAAAACTTTGTCATTTAATATTAACAAACTACCTAAATAGAACATTTAAACCTTTTTCATTTAGAGCAGTTTTTAAAAATCAATTATTTTTTCCCCTTAGAGAAAGCAGCTTGAACCCAGACTACATCACATGGCTGTGATGCTGACTACTGTAGGATGCTTAGCTTCAGTGATGTAGTTAAAATATCAAGAAAGGCATTGTTCGAAAATAAATGTTGAAAAAAGGTATCCTTATTGGTACTGGTATCGGTACCATGTTGAAAAACGACACCTGGCTTTAGAAGCTACCGATAACAGTCTGAGATGTGCTAAATTTATTAGTTAAAGAAAAGGTTCATATAACTAATTAGTTAATAACAAATGCTTGAAATATGTGGCTTTGTGATTTGAGTGATCTACAGCATCAATCACACAAATTAGCCTCAGTAGATTTATATAACCCAGTAGTAAGGCTCACTGACTTGGGGAAAAATATTTAACTGATTTTTTTTTAGAACAATATGGTGATTGTAATGATGGTATATGGTGATTATTTTTTTTTATAAATAAAGCTCCAGGCCCAGACCGATGAGCCAAACCATTATGACCAACCACAGACGAAGTCAGTTAATGTTTATTATCTCGAGACCTCAGTGCATGACGAGGTCTGGGATGTATTAGACAGTAAGCAAACAGTCAGTTCTCATAGTTGACGTGTTAGATGATGGAGAAATGGCAGCAATGAAGACGTGAGTGACTTTAGCATGAACTAAATCTATATGGCCACAAAACTGGATCAGAGCATCTCTGAAACAGCAAGGCTTGTTGGGTGCTCCATTAGCAGTGGTGAGTACAAACCAGTGTCAGGGTGTTGGGCACCCAAAGCTCATCAATGCTTGAGGGCAACAAAGGTTATCCTGCCTTGTTTGAACCGCCAGAAGGGCTACTTTGGCTCAAGTCACAGAAAATTTTAATGATGGTTGCATGAGAGATGCTGCATATGGGGCTGCATGGCCACAGAACGATCAGAGTGCCCATACTAACACCTGTCCACCTGGTCCGATGACTCTTGTTGTACTAGTGTCATTTATCAGAGGAAGTGATGGCACCAGGATGCACTGTGGGAAGAGGACATGCCGGTGTGATGTTCTGCTGGGAAACCCCAAGTCCATCATTCACATAGACACAATTTGACATGAGGCACCTACCTCAGTGCAGACCAGGAACACACCTTCCTGGGGATGGTGTGCCCCAAAGACAATGGTGTAGCCCAAAGGCAGTGGCCTCTTTTAGCCACACTGCAGACATTGTTCGGGAATGGTTTGAGGAACATGATGAAGAGTTTGAGGTGTTGCCGTGGCCTCCAAATACCACAGATCTCAGTCCGATCGAGCATCTGAGGGATGTACTAGAACAACAAGCCTGATTTGTAGTGGTTCCACCTCGCAACTTACAAGTCTTAAAGAATCTGCTGCTAACGTCTTGGTGCAAGATTCCACAGAACACCTTTAGAGGTCTTGTTGTGTCTCTGCTTCACCAGGTCAGAGGCGTTTTGGCGGCATGCAGGGTCAACAGCATATTAGGCAGGTGTTCATAGTGTCTTGGCTTATCAGTGTGTATTAGTGGTGTACGCTGTACTTAGAGAGATCCTGTTGTGATTTATAGGCTCAGCGTGTTTCTTTATGTCTGTGTTTGCGTTTGCTGAATAAAAGTTATTTGTGATGTTCTACTCTTTCATTTTGATCCAGTACAAAACATAAGAACATATGCCAAAATATACAGCTATATGCAAAAGTTTGAGCACCCCAGTCAAACGACATTTTAATGATTTGAAGTGAAAATAACACAGAGAACATGGCTAAATTGTCTTTTTTTGCTAGGTTTAGTGTACAACACTGCAGAAAATGCTATCTCTACTAGTGAAAACATCTTAATTGTAGTCAACACAACTCTTATTTCTCATTTTGAGATTGCTGTAGAAATTTTTATAAACTAGTAAACATATTTCTAAACTTTAAACTTGTTACTTGTTTTAAGTAACTTTATCTAATCAAAGTGTCCTTTTTCTATCCCATTTTGTTGCTGTGTCTTTTGTTGCCTACTGTATTTTGTATAACATTATTTTAAAAATAAAAACATGATTGCAAAAAAAAGTGTCCGATTCAATTGAATGCCAAGTGATCAACATTATTTCTCAAAACATTTCTCTGCCAAAGGAATGACACTTTCATTAGATTAAAATGAGTTAAAATGTATAGACTTAGGTTAAATAATTTAAAAATATTCTTGCAACAGTCTCAAAATGCGAAATATTACTATTGACTACATTTGACCCTCCATTGCATGGTGTTTCTTTATGGCAACAATGTCAATTTTACTAAAAAAGCAGTAATATATTTATTGTTTATTTATTTATTTATTTATTGTGGAAAAGGGGTATTTTACTTTGAAAGGATAAATATTTAATGACATCACATGACCAGGAATTCGCATTATAATCCTGTTACTACCATATATTCCAAATATCAATTGAAATTGTACTAATTTCAAATATTTGTAATGTAACAATTTGTAAATACTTGGTCATACATTTCACTAAATATAAGTTGGATTAGTTTGGTCCTATTTTCAATAAAAGATTCATAAATTAATTTTAAAAAGATATTTAAGACATTTAAAGATATTTAAATTAGATATTCTGGTGCTTCTTTTATGGTGCTATCATATGATTGTGCATTGTTGCCATATGGCAACAATTTGGCAAATACCCCAGTTTATAAAAAAAAGGTTTTTCAAATATTTTCATTATTAAAGCAATTTTAAATAACAAAAACGCATGAAACGATTTTTATCATGTTTAAGTAATAATTCATGCAATAGAGGGTTACGTTTTTGCTTGCTGTAATATTTTTTGACTATAAATAAAACTAAAAATAAGTCATATAATATAAAACATGTCATAACCTTTGTAAAGGCCATGCTTTACAGGTATTTTACTACATGTATTTCCCAATGTTTTAAATTCAGCAAATAAACAGTTATTTTAATTTTTGCTTGCAGAGTCAAAGTGCTGAACGAGAAGAATGACCCTGAAGTATTTAGTAAATGGAATGTAATATTTTGCAGAACTGTACAGGAGAGAGAAAAACAGTATTTCATTTCAAGGAAATTAGCAAGTTAATGTAAATAGGTTTTCCAAAGAATTTCCAAAGAATTTTGGAGCATTTCCTTTGGTCCATTCATCATGTTGTTTTCACACAGTGTAAAAAAGCAGCCGCTGAGCCCAAATGATGTAGAAAAATATCAACTGCAAAAAATGGAGAAACTTTCTTTGTTTGTTTTGTTGGTCAGCAGCGATATAACTGCATAGCTGTTGCCTTCGGTAAATTGATTCCTAGAGTTGTTTGTATTTAAATATTTTGCAGCTCTGCACGTTCATATAAATGTAAGTGTAAAACCACAGTCTGCAGAGAGAAACATCTTCTTTTCCTGCATAGAGGAGCTTCTTCCTCTCAGTTCCTCTTTATTGAAAAGTATTCAAATTTTACAAGTGACTTCTGTGGTGAAGAAGTCCAACACCAACTACACTGTCTCTCACTTGACATGAAGTTGAGGCTGGTTTAACTGTCTAATTCTGTGGTGAGTGAGCTCTATTGTTTTCTAGTGTTTTACCCAGAAAATATGTTAATAAGGACCTAAGATGTTATCTATTACACATCAAAATAGCCTAAACATAATGCTTAATATATTAGCCTTAACATAGTGTTTTTCATTGTGAAAATACCCTTCATAGAACAGAATTGTTTTATTGTTTCTTTAAATGTGCATTTATTATCATTTTCAGGTCATTTTGCAGTACAGAAACTAGTACAGTTCTGTCTGTGAGTAACTCTTTACTATAGGGTGCTTTTCATAAGGCAACATTCCACCTACATAAGCTTGTCATGACAACTGACATAACCCTGCATAACTGTTTATAAATGCTTGTTCCAGTAAGTGTCATTCACTATAAAGGTTACATTTGCCAATTTTGATCAGCTAAAGTAGCCTTTATCACAGAACATGCCTGTTGTAATAAACATTTATAAACAGTTATGTAGGGTTATGTCAGTTGTAATGACAACCTTATGTATGCCATGTAGCCTAATGAACAGCACCCCACATTAAATTGTCAACAATAATGTTTTTGAACCATTCACATGCTTAAATGGTAAATTGGTTCTTCCGACTGATGGAGAATGTGTTGTATATGGTTCTGTGTAGCACCAAAAAGGGTTCTGCTATTGCTATGATGTCAAGCTTGTAACAACAGAAGAACCCTTTTTAGTACTATACTCTCTTCAATAAAGAATAGAACCATATATAGAAGCATGAACACTTAAAAGAGTACTTTGCATGATTAAAGGTTTCTTTAGATCATGAAATCCTTCTTCAGATTGATGCAGAATGAGTTAATGGTTTCATATAGAACCTTTTTGAAACGGGTTCTTCTATTGTTACAAGCTTAACATTGTACCAATAGCAGAAATATTTTGGTGCTATGTAGAACCCTTTTTCAAAAAACGGTTGTAAATAGAACCATTTTCTTTACTAACAAACCATCTTATTTAAGAGTGTATATATAATACGAGGTGTCCATCGATCTGAAGAACCATTTCAGAATGCAAAGAACCATTTTATTATGTAAATGGTTCTTGAGTGTTCATGGTTCTATATAACCATTGCCTTTACTAAAGAACCCTTGAAGAAGTATAGGCAATATGTGCCTAAGTGTCAATGCCCTTAATGACCAAAGGGGTAAGGCAAGGTCATTTTTATTTGGCTGTCCAGAATTGAGACGTTTTACTGAAAATGTTATAGTTTTTCAAAATAAAAAATGAGTGCTTTTTATTTTGAAAAATGTCACTCAGTAAAATGGCATAATAGTCCATATTAATATCACATAAAACATGTATGCTTTATGAATGCTGACTGAAACATTCATGAACATGTTATGAAGTGTTTTTGTAAGATGCTATGAATGTGTTGTGTAGGCTTCCTTCAAGTAAAGTGTTACTGAGAATAGGATGAAAAGGAAAGAGGATAAGATTTTACTTGAATCTTGCTAGATACCATTGACATAACATTGCCATCAGCGTGTCATTTTGGATGTCATAACAACTTGCTGTATGTTCTAGTTTGCTGTCATGACACCAGACATAATGACTATGTCATGACAGTATTCATGGTAACATGACACTGATATACATGCTTCTAATGGGTCCATAAAAAATCTTAACATGTCTTAAATAATAATAATAATACGTTTTTATTTTTTATAACATTTTACTGCCAGTGGCTGCTCAAAGCGCTTTATAGACAGGTGATAAAGCTTAACAATAATACAAGAAATTTAAGTATTAATTTAAAATCATATAAGAAAATGAAACAGATCAAATTAAGAGATACCACGAAACATAGTTTTAATTAAATACCAAGTTAAAGAGATGCGTTTTAGATGATTCTTAAAAGTGAGCACTGAGATTGACTGTCTAATAGAAGATCAATAGGGTTCCAGTTTAGAAGCATAATAACAAAGAGTCTCTCCATATTTACTGTATTATACAGAGGGTCAGTATCTGCAGATCTAAGATCATGTGCTGGAACCGATGCAGGCAGACACTCTGTGATGTAAGTGGAGCTTTAGGGCCATTTAGAACTTTAAAAACTAGTAGCAGAACTTTATGATCTAACCTGAAAGATACATGCAGCCAGTGCACGGTCTAATTGGGAGTGATATGATCCAGGAAGTCCAGTAAGAGGATCATTACAGTGATCAACTCTTGTATCAAATATATGAAGTTCCTCTGCGTTGCTCTGAGGTAGAAAAGGTAGAACTTTAGTGATATTTCTCAAATGATAAGCTACTTTAGTGACTGTGTTTACATGCAGGCCTCCGAATTAAATTACATATGAAAAATGTATGGTCTTTAAATATATCAGAGATGCCCTGGCATAATGTAATGGGTCATTTTTTGAGTCGCACAATGAACAGGTGAATTTTCAGAATTTAACAAAGTGCTCTAAAATGTTTAGTGTGGAGCAGATTGAATGTGAAAAATGAGAATTTCCAATATATGTGCTGTCCGTGTCTCACCTTTAGTTGAACTAGCCGCCTTTCATCTACACACTGAAAATATAAAATATGAGTGCGCAAATATTCTAGACTTTTCTGACATTTGTCACAAGTGACATGCTACCAAAGACACATACACTCGCCACGTTTTTCACTTGAGACTGGCTGAAAATGAAACTATCACTAAAACTTGTCTCGGTGCACTGCTTCTGGTATTAAACTGCCGTTAGCAGAAACGGAGCATACAAAACTGAGAGAAAGGAGCATAAACTCAAATATACTAAAGAGACTGTGCAAGGACAATACAGTGTCAATGCATATTTCAGTAGTGTCATGCCAATCAGTTTGAATAAAGTCTCAGAAAGATATTAAAGCACTGAACTTATGAATTTACTTTAAAACTTTTTTGGAGCAACCTTGTTATATTACTGGCCATAATCTGTCCTAAAAGCATATGCCATCTGTAATGGCATGTGTGGCATGCGCCCGCCCCCCCGGGCCCCGACGTTGATGGCCGCGAGAGCCGGCAGGAAGGCGGGGCCCAAACACCCAGCGGCGATGAACCTCAGCAAGGATGCCATGGAGAGAGCCACGAGTGTGGAGGGGGCACAAAGCCCGAGCTCCCCAGACGGCCGTGAGTCACGGGAGTGATGGCGGGAGGAGGGGGACAACAACGGTGCCATTAAGGAGCCTGGGCCCCGCAGCTGGTTATGCAGCAAGGCCGCTTCACTTCTTCGTCACTGCCCTCAGCTGGCAGCTCGGCCGCCTGGGTCCAACGTGAGGTGTAGCAGACTCGCGTCTGTCTGGGGAGCTCGGGCTTTGCGCTCCGTCCCCTCCACCCTGGCAGCTCTCTACCTGGCGTCCTCATCACCGCTGGGTGTTCGGGCCCGCCTTCCTGCAGTCTCTCGCAGCGGTCATCTTCGGCCTGGGGGTCGGGCGCATGCCACAGCATGCTTATAACATAGTCATGTTAGCAGGGTTCCATTAAAATGTAACCAGAAATTGATATGTTTGGATGTAGCAGTTATATTCTGCAGAAACACACTTGATGTGTGTTAGGATGATGTGATTAGCCTGAATTAGCATGTTTTGTCAGAAGATTAGCAGCTAATGAAGGTTTAAAACCTACCAGAGTGGGCAGAGCTAAGCCTTCACTAGTACAGTTAGATGAAAGTTAACGTTGATTTTAAAGTTAAAGTTGATTTTAAATTGCCTTAATTTTATTATTGACTTAAATTGCCTTGTGGTGAGTGCCTTAAATTTCACATTTTTAGGGCAGTAAATCTGTTGCTCCTTAACTGTGTATTCACTACTGTTTTTGATGTCTGGGTTCTAGCTTAACTACTATAAAAATACTATACTATAAAAAAAGTTTTTATATACAATTATGATTGCTAAGACTTACAAGGTAATGCTTTTTTAGACATGAAACAACTCCTGGACCTGGTTTGTAACTCACCCACTTACCCACGTTTATCAAACTGTAGATTGTCCACAAGGGGGAGCTATTAGCACTCAAGCAGCTTTTGGTTCTTCATAAGAGCAGGTCTGACACTATGCATCCTTGTTTTCTATTGAAAGGTATGAGATTATGGATCCCTGAAGACTCAAAATAAACCTTACCTTGCTGTCATTGGTTAAAAATATATCACTTCTATACAAGCTAGAAGGATTTTGATACAATTCTTTGTAAAATAATCTAAAATGATTCTGCCTCTCTGGTGGTTGGTGTGTCTCAGCCTCTGTGAGGGCACATATGCCATTATTGCTAAACACTGTTTCACCTTTGAGGAGCAACTTCTCAATGAAATTGCCGATTCCATCTCCTGTGAACATCGTCCAGGACTTAGCCTTTATGCAGAATGCAACATCTCAGACTTTCGCACAGATCTATTGGAAGTCAAAACAGAGGTCAAATCTCTTTGTATCTTTCACAAGGCGAGGCTGATTCCAGAAAAAGCATTCTCACATTTGCCATCCTTGGAGTTTTTATCTATTTATGGTGGACAGTTGAAAGGGGTTCAATCTGGTGCCTTCTTTGGACTCTCAAACCTGAAGTACCTAAAGATTATTTTTGATGTCAACTTCCAATGCCACAATGTTTCCTTGGAGACTCAAGCATTTGCTGGCTTGGACCACTTGAAGGAGCTAGAGTTGACAGGTTTTCAGTTCAAGAATATTGCCAGCTCAACCTTGGACCCGTTTGCTGGACTTGTGAGCTTGATGCTAGCAAGGGTTTGCGTAAAAGACCTTGGAGAGGTTTTCTGCCATCTCAGTGGTAACATGTCTCATCTGCAGCACCTTTCTTTGGTGGACAGTGGTGTGTTGGCTATATATAATCAAAGTTGCATGAAGAAGTATACAGTGCTGGCTGGAGTTAGATTCTTAAATCTAGAAGGGAACCCTATCCAGGTTATTCAAGAAGGTTCTTTGAAGGTGTTCCAGAAACTTTCCAGCCTTTCGCTGGAGTTCCATGGACAATCTGTTGGTAGCATTTGGAAATCTGGGATTGGCCAGGTTGATAATCTCCGCATCTCCGGACAAATGTCAAAAAAGATTTTTGTTGACTTTAAGGAATTGTGCCACATGATCGCTCATCTGAGTGTGGTGACGCTTGAACTTTATCATGTTACAGCTGAGATGCTTTCAGAAGACAGTTTTCAAAACTGTGGGATGCACTTGAGCATGTTCAATGTATGGAGCTCCTGGATAAAACAGATAAATTTTGGGTTCTGGAAGAATAGAACAAGGATAAAATCAGTGGCAATGGTTGACATGGGTTTAAAAGAAGCCTCATTTTGCAGTACCGCTAATGGGACCATCTGGAACATCACCAGCTTAAATCTGCAGGAGAATTCACTCACCAAGATTAAGTCCAATCAGTTTGTCTGTATGCCCTTACTTGAGCAACTCATCCTTAGCAATAATTCCATTGAAACTTTTCAAGGTGCCCTGAAGGGTCTTCCAAGGCTCAGAATTCTGAAACTTGATGCAAATAAGATCAAGCAGCTTACGTATCTAGACTTTGAGTCTCTTCCTGCTTTGGAGATCCTGCTACTTGACAATAACAACATTCAGGAGATTGAAAAAGGCACATTTAGGAACCAAGTACATCTGGAAGAGATGACTTTGGGCACATTGATGTATTCCGAGTTTTACCTTAGTTCGATTTTTTACGGCTTTCCACCAAAACTCCACCATCTCAGCCTTGATGTTGGACCACATATAGCAATATTCCACATTGGGAACATTTCTCCCCTTGAGAGATATTTTGCTCTAAATCTCAACATGTATGATACACTATATTTTGTGTCTATCGAAGACTGTGATAATCCAGCTCTGAGATCAGTACAAAAACTGAGGCTGAATGCCAAAAACATGATATGCAAGTTCCACACATTTTGGAGCTTCTTTACAAACCTTGAATTCTTTGAATTCAGGAGTGATCCTGAGGATGAATCTGAAAGATACACAGCCATTAACACTATGCACCATCTCAGACATCTAAAACTAGTTGATCTCAATCTATCCAACCATACAGATACAGGCATGATATTCCATAACCTTCAAAACCTCCAGATCCTGATAGTGGAAAACTGCCGTCTTAACTTCATAACAAAAAGCATGTTCCAAGACCTGCAATCACTGGTGTTGCTGCGCCTGTATGTTAGCAACCCTCTGGTATTGCTGGATGGGATATTTGACACGTTGCCATCTCTAAAGGCTATTGTGCTTGATAGGTTAGACCTTCGCTGTGACTGTGAAAATGTTTGGTTAATTGACTGGGCTAAGAGTTCACGGCAAGTGCAGGTGATCTATTTGCAGCGCCAAGAATGCGTTTGGCATTTTCAGAAGCAGAATTACTTGGACACCATGGAGAAGCTGTGTCAGACAGATGTGCAGTACCTGTGCTATTTGGGTACAGCCATCACCATCACTCTGCTGGTGTCAGCTTCTGTTGGATACCACTTTGCTTACTGGCCCTGCATGGTCCTCTTCCTTCAACTGAGAGCATATGTGGAGAGGAAGATTGGCAGGAAGTGGAGGATAAAAAAACGAAGAGCTGGGAAAGGAAAGGAGGACTTAGAAGTGGAGGAGGAGATGAAATATGATGCATTTGTATCCTTCAGTAGCCATGATGAAGCCTGGGTCTTTGGGGAGTTGGCTCCAAGACTGGAGGAGCAAGGCCACCCAAGGCTAAGACTCTGCCTGCACAACAGAGACTTTGAGGTGAGCTTCATATGGTCATACTGTTCATTACTACTCTAGTTACAGACTATTTCTGTCAAACTTTTAGCTCGGGTTACCTCGTAGCATCTTTAACACTTGTGCTAACAGAATAAAAGTTAAATTTAGAAGCACACAGTGGGGAATATTCAAACACAAACTTCACGAAAACATGTTTGAGAACTGACAAAATATGAATGTAGGCCAACTTAGAACACAATAGCATTCTGGAAATCATGTTTACATAAACCAAACCAAGGAAATCTTTTAGCTACTAGACATTTTATATACTAACAAGGAGAAGGTTTAGTGATACTTCTGTGAACTACTTAACGCCAAAGCTCAACCTGGATTTATATGGACCTATAAAAGACTTTTAACTGACTTGGACTGTAGTCTGAAATCTCTTTGTTTTGAGCAACATTATGCCTTAATTCTACATATTTTAGTAAGGCAAGTGATTAAAATTCCATTTTGCCATTAACAAAAAATTTTGTTACTATAAATTTACCAAATGTTTCAGAAGTGACAATTTTATCTAATTTTGAGCATAACTTAAAAACACTGGTCAGTGCATGACTAGCAAACACAGATATCTTTCAGTAACGACAAATCTCAGTGTTCCACACTGATTTCAACATTTCAGGACACATTTACTTCAAAACAATGGGATGTAACTGCTCACCTTGTGGCCATGAGGTACAGGGATGCAGTCTCACTCCCTGCTCTAAAAGGCAGGAGTGTGACTAAAATGAGGCTCCACCCACAGACTAAAACTCTGCTTCGGTTGTGACATGAACATGTGGAACAGCATTTTTTAAAATAAAATTTTATTATTTAAAAAAAAAGGTTATGATAAATCAAAATCTTTCTAACTTCCCTTAAAATGTAATTTTAAATTACACAAAGTTTAAAAAATTTTAAGTGTAAATTTGTAGGTGAAGGTTTGGGAGAGGTATATCCCAACAGAAAGAACTCTGCTCTGCAATGATGATTGTTTTATAGATATTTAGCTTATTACTATGTCAATTAATCAATTAATACCTTGGGTTTGAACAGCTCACAAAATAATCCTTGTAAGTATCCAAAGATACTTTCGTTTTATTTGTTTATTTAAAAAAAAAAAAAAATATATATATATATATATATATATTCACTGTGGGACCGTAATTTTAATTTGGTAAAATGGTGTATGTATGTATATGTATGTGTGTGTATATATATATATATATATATAACTTTGTAACTTACCTATAAGTTACAACTGTAGCCCAACTGTTGCTACCCCATCAATGGATAAAGCCTACCAAAGGACCACCACTTTCCATATATCATCATATTGGTGATGGATCATTTGCCTTTTGCTGGTGTGAGTCTATCAGGCACAGCAGTGTTGCTGGGGTTTTTATTCTCATACCTGGGTTGATAACAGTCAGGACACCAAAAATACCCTGCCAACAGTGTTTTATCACCTTTTATACATGTTTTCTGCTCTCTAGGTGGGAAAAGGCATAGTGGACAACATTGCGGAGAGTATCTACACCAGTGAGCGCACAGTGTGTGTGCTGACTCGGCGCTATCTGCGCAGTGAATGGTGCGGCCTGGAGATGCGAATGGCGACACACCGACTCCTAGAAGAACAGAAACATCGCCTCATCCTCATCTTCCTCGAGCACATCTCTCCCTTCGAGCTCAGTGCTTTCCACCGGTAAACAGTAATGTTCAAATGAAGTTAGATTAAAGAAATTATAAAATGAACATAGTCAGGCATAGGTAAGCTTTTATTGTGTGTGGGCATGGAAAACATCTAAATTCCAGTGTTTCCATCAGGGAATGCAGTTAGTGGTTTAAGGAATAGCTGATGAATTGACTGGTAAATCATTAAATGTGTGGTGGCAGAAATAAGAGTTAATCTTAAACCACTTGGATTGAACAGCAGATTGTGGAGAATTATTTGTTTGTTGTCCAGCTTAGAGACGGTCATAAAATCTCATACGTATCTGGAGTGGCCGGAGGAGCCGGCAAAGAGAGAACACTTCTGGGAATGCCTGAGAAGGAGCATCATCAGGGGCAACATGGTAAGAAGGACTTTGGAAGAGATAAAATATAAGTTGACAAGGAGTAATGGACCTGGTGACCATACTGTATCCAAACTGGCCTCTACTCCCCTAATGTTACAGTACATTACAGTAGTGTTACAATGGTCTTTGTGGCTTAATGTTAAACCGACCATGTACACTGACAAAATGTAGTAACCATTAATCATTAACCATTCATTTCATTGCTTTTTTCTTGATTCATACAGGATGCTCCTTGAGTACTGTTACCAAAATAGAAAGCAACATCACCAAAAAGTGAATCCGTTTTGACTGGAGGGACAGAACAAGACTAATGGAAAATCAGTTATTCTGTCTGACTGTTGGTAGGAAATGAAGCATGTTTAGGAAGGCCCAGTTGATATGAACGTTTTGTGGCCGATACCGATTGTAATGGGCTAAAAATGCCAATAACTGATATTAGATGATATAATTTTATATTTAGTTTTTAATATGTATACTAATAGTTTTAGTTTTAGGCCAACAGATAACCTCACAACATGGCCAAAGTATGCGCACACCCCTCCTAATTATCAAGTTCGGGTGTTTCACTCACAGCTATTACTAACAGGTGTATAAAATCAAGAACATAGCCATTCATCTTCATAAAAATGGTTTCAATGGCTGAGAAGCTGCACAAAATCATTATGTGCAATGCCAAACGTCTGATGGATTGGTGTAAAGCATGCCACCACCGGACTCTGGAGCAGTGGAAACGTGTTCTCTGGAGTGATGACTCACGCTAAATATCTGGTAGTCTGGTGGATGAATCTGGGTTTGGCGATGCCAGGAGAACTCTACCTACCGGAATACATAGTGCCAATAGTAACATTTGGTGGAGGAGGGATAATGAGCTGGGGCTGTTTTTCCGGCCCCTTAGTTCCAGCCAAGAGTAATGTTAAAGCTATAGCATAAGAAGATGCCTCCAACTTTGTGGCAACAGTGTGGCCAGCATGGCTGTGCTCCTGTGCACAAAGCGAGGTCTATAAAGACATGGTTTGAATGAGTTTGGTGTAAAGGACTATCAGTGGCCCACACAGACCCCTGACCTCAACCCCACTCCACAACAAACCACTTTACATCAAGCACTATGGAATAAATAGTACACTTTACTTAGTAAAGCCCTGTGAATCCAGGCAGGCCTTAATTAACTCAACAACTTCAAGAAATGAATAAAAATCAGTGTTTATTTCCAGGTTGTCTTTAAACTTGTATGACTTTTTAAAAGTATCACATCAAACATCATATTAGTAGACTTTTTCTTCATTATATTAGTTATGAGTTCCTCTGAAAATATCTCTCGCTTTCTCAATAATTTGAGCACTACGCAATTAAAATATATGCATATGTAAATGTAAACCTTTACGTTTTAAACTTACTCACTCCTGACTCTTGACCTTATAAACTAATCGGGTTAAACTCCGGTTCTTTCATGAAATGTTGAGGTTTGGTCACTTGGGTCAGATATACAATGTATCTCTAAAAATATCCAGACAGCCCTTCTAATGAGTGAATACATCTACTTTAAGGCACACCCATTGCTGACACCAGGTTCAATTACGCATACAACTTCTATAATCACCATAGAAAAGCAAAGACCAAAAAACATCAGCATATTGATACTGTGTAGCAAATAATGAACAGTACAACTCCATCAGACGCAGTCAGGAAAATGTGTGTTAGACAGATCATTACACAGAAACCTAAATATAGCTAAATACATTTTCTTCAGTATTTAACGTGTCCACTCTTTGCCTTTATTACAGCGTCCACTCTTTTTGGGAGACTCACTTTCAGTTTTACAAATATCCCGAGTGGATATTTTTCCACATTTCCAAAGTTCAGTCTTAGAAGTTGGAGGCATTTTCTGCTTCTCAACATGCAAGTCATCCCAAACATGTTCAGTGATGTTAAAGTCTGGACTTTGGGGTGGTCAGTTCTGTTCTAAGACACCATTGAGCACTTTATTAGGCTAGCCTACCTTGTATCTATGTTGTGTTGTGCTGGTCTGAGTGGATCAGACACAGCAGTGCTGCTGGAGTTTTTGATCAGGGTCACTGCTGGATTGAGAGCCAAAAACATCCAGCCACTGATGAAGGACTAGAGGGTGACCAACACAAACAGCAACAGATGAGCTATCGTCTCTGACATCTATAGGGTTTAATAGAGTGGACAGTGAGTGGACACAGTGTTTCAAAACTCCCGCAGCTCTGCTGTGTCTGATCCACTCGTACCAGCACAACAAACACCAACACACCACCACCACGTCAGTGTTACTGCAGTGCTGAGAATGACCCGCCACCCAAACAGTACCTGCTCCGTGGTGGTCCTGTGGGGGTCCTAAGCACTGAAGAACAGGGTGACAAAGTGTGCAGAGAAACAGATGGACTACAGTCTGTAATTGTAGAACTGCAAAGTGCTCCTAAATAATGAGTGCAGAAACAGGGAGGTGTTATTAATGAGTTATTAGTGAGTGTATAAAAACTTTAAACATATATTTTATATATGTTTATATATGTCAGTGGTAAACATGGAACGAATATATTTAAGCTTAAACACTTATTTTTGTTTTATAAACAGCATCATGGGAACTCATGGCACTCTTTTCATGGACTGATTAATGAGTGAATGTTTGACACTCATAAAAACATTATTTATTATGAGTAGTGCTCATGCCTGGAACAACAAAAGCCCAAAACAGCATTTAAAAACAACAACAATACATCTGGTAGTAGTTTAGTGGCCTGTTTAGAGGTTCAACAGGGTGTCTTGGAAAACTTGTGCAATCTCCGGGCAGACAGCAAATGTGACGGTAGTGAAGAAATCCCTGTTAATGGTTTATTTCCTGGAAAAATGCGGGAACGTATAAAAGGAAGATGGCAGAAGAGTGAGATTCATCCAGCCAAGCCAAGCTGACCACCGCCCTTTCCCTGCAGAGACTCTTTATCTGGTGAGCCTCACTAATCTTATTTTTCCAGATTCATCATAATTTTACTCTTATCAGCATCGCACAGAAAAACCCATGAAGCATCACTGAATGTGGATAGTAAATAAAATGACGATATCTGTGTTGAAGACGTTGTGACTCCTGGTTCCATTCACCACCACTGTAAGGAAATCAGTTTAACAACGAACCGTTTCACGTCTACATGACTTTGTTTACCTCACTGTGTGAAATGGTTTTAATCTCACTGAATTTTTCGGTTGCTTTTCAGGACCCTCACTTTAACTCTTCTCTCCGATGGAGGCTGCTATCAACACCCTGGTGTCTCAGTTTAAGGCCTTTGCTGGGAAGGAAGGCTCTTCAAGCACACTGAGCAAAGATGAGTTCCAGAAGCTCCTGATCTCCCAGCTGCCAAACTACATGAAGGTACTTCACTCCTCTGATTGTGCATATACTGTAGTGATCCAAGCAATGGCCACTTTATCAGAAACCTCTCTCTTGTAGCTCCACCTTACTCATCTCTGGCACTGATGTGGTGGCATGTTAGTGTGGGTTGTGCTGGTACGAGGGGATCAGCAGTGCTGCTGTAGTTTTTAAACACTGTGTCCATTTACTGTCCACTTTATTAGACACTCCCACCTTGTTGGTCCACCTTGTAGATGTAAAGTCAGAGACAATAGCTCCTCTGCTGCTGCACAGTTTGTTTTGGTCATACTCTAGTTTTTTAATAATGGTCGCAGGACGCTGCCAACAGGACGCTGTTGGCTGGATGTTTTTGCTTGGTGGACTATTCCAAAGTTAGAGCCAAAAACATCCAGCCACTGACCAACACAAGCAGCAACAGATGAGCTATCGTCTCTGACATCTACAGGGTGGACCAACGAGGTAGGCGTGTTTAATAGAGTGGACAGTGAGTGGACACAGTGTTCAAAACTCCCTCAGCTCTGCTGTGTCTGATCCACTCGTACCAGCGCAACACACACTAACACACCACCACCACGTCAGTGTCACCGCAGTGCTGAGAATGATCCACCACCCAAAGGTACGCAGAGAAACAGATGGACTACAGTCTGTAATTGTAGAACTACAAAGTGCACATAGAGTAAGTGGAGCTGATAAAATGGACAGTAGATACAAGGAGGTGGTTTTAATAAATGGGGCTGGTCATGGCTTCTCCATTCACAGTGTACTAAATGTTAGGATGCTGTGTAGCTATGACTGAACATACATGGTTTGTATTTAAATAAATAACGTAGTGTTTGTGGAGAAGCCATTATATGATGGCCTATGTAGTGAGCACTAGGAAGCATTTGAGACTGAGCCTATATTTCACCCAGCTTTGCTTGTGCTATTTGTCTGTAAGATAGCATTCTTAGCAACTGAGGTGTTTCAAAACTCCAGCAGCACTTTAGAGAATCACGCCTCAAAAAAGTAGATAAGAGATAGAAAATCATTGTGTTGTAAACAAATGACATGTGGTAGTGATCCACTCTATCCACTAGAGGGCAATGTACAGTTTCCCTTGCCTGGGCTCTTTGCCATTGAACAGATTGGTGTTGATGTAAGGGAGCTGTTGGAGAGCATCATCAGAGAATGTGTAGATAGGAGAGCTGCCACACAGTAATGCCCTCCATGTTGCTCCTGAGTGAGTCCAAAATGGATGGATTAATATGGAGCATTTGAGCAAAACCATAGTTAGTGGGGAACTCCACCAACGTTACACAATTTTGGGATAATTCAGTGGTTGAGATGTAAACAGTCTTTCAGAGTGGTTTGGTGTGAAATGGTTCATTTGTAGAGAAACGTACAGACTCTTATTACTTGACAGTGGTGGTGAATGGAACCAGGGGTCACAATGTCTACAACACAAACACAGCCATTTTATTTACTATCCAAGACAACTAGTGAACATACACGAGTTTTTATATGGAATCTTGATGAAGGTAAAATAGTCAAAAATCTGAAAAAAACATGGGTTTTCTTTGAGGATTATTTTTCCTTAGAACATCCTACATGTATCCCTACACCATGAATGGACTAAAAATGGATTCAAATGCATTTTAAGCCAAAACATCACAAAATTCATTTTAAAAATTATGTCTCGGACATCAGACAGTGCATTCATAACCGTTTCATGTGATAACTTTCTGTCAGGGAGCTTTTAGGGGTGGACGTCTGGTTCCTATCTCCACCAATATAAACAATTTTGACTCGGGACGTTTTTCTGGAATGGCGCATTTCACTCAAAACCACTCTGAACGACTTTGTTTACATCGCAACCATTTAATTAAGCTGGAATTTGGAAAAAAAGGTGGAGTTTAACTTTAAATGCTTCAACATTTTTAACTTTTTTCAGTTAATACATTTGTTTACAGTGTGGCATAAATAAATTTTAACACTGCTGTCATATTTTAAGCGCTTTTAAACTCCAATTATAAGACTTTTTCACAGTTCGTCCTATAGGTTCATAAGATACAGTGAGCAACCCTTCATTCAGTCAATGAGCTGTTCCACTCACCAACCGATCAGCACTCAGTAGCAGTAATGCCAACCAATCAGCACTCAGTAGCAGTAATGCTTACCAATCAGCACTCAGTAGCAGTAATGCCAACCAATCAGCACTCAGTAGCAGTAATGCCAACCAATCAGCACTCAGTAGCAGTAATGCCAACCAATCAGCGTTCAGCAGCAGTAATGCCAACCAGTCAGTGCTCAGTAGCAGTAATGGCCAACAATTATGACTAAGTAGCAGTAATGCTAACCAAGGTGGTTAGAGACTCTTTTAACCTCCATTCACACCCATTCAATGAGGATGTGCTTGCAGTTGCCCTCTGTCAATTTGCAGGTATGTTTTGGATATAATGGGAGAAATAGTAAGTGGCCAGGCTTCTGGGATCATCCTTACAGACCTGCCTCTTTTCAGCTTTTGCAAGAGAGCAACAAGAGGAAACTTGTGTATACAGATTGATGACTCATTTAAACCTCACCCCACACACAGTATTCTTAGCCAGTGAAGACGATGAGACCGTGTTTTCAAATGACATGTTTGACCCTAATGCATGTTTTCCTTCCTGCAGAACGCTAATGACTCAACAGTCATCGCGCAACTCATGGGCTCCTTGGATAAAGACAGTGACGGAGAGTTGAGCTTCCTGGAGTTCTGGCAGTTTATTGGCCAACTGGCAAATCAGCACAATGGCTTCGACAAATAGAGGGTTTACACTCACTGCCGGGCT
This sequence comes from Pygocentrus nattereri, assembly GCF_015220715.1. Taxonomy (NCBI): domain Eukaryota; kingdom Metazoa; phylum Chordata; class Actinopteri; order Characiformes; family Serrasalmidae; genus Pygocentrus; species Pygocentrus nattereri. The sequence goes on along the minus strand of NC_051213.1, from coordinate 41,816,594 downwards.
TCTGTGCTTTGGATTCTCTTATTTATTAAACTGTTCTGTTGTGATTTTTAACAGGACATAATCATTTCAAATGACCATGATTCTTTACTCTGCTGAGATAACCAAGATCTTTCTGTTGTTCACTTGTAGTAGGGGAGGATGGGGTTAGTAGGCACGGTTTCCACTCTCTGCCATACATCCCAGGCATTCCATGCATTAGGATAACCCAACTAGCAGTACGTGAAAGCTGGACTTCTTAGCTACACTTCAGAAAAAGGATCTCTTATAATATAAATCTAAGCAATATAATTCATGTTTCTAATTTTATTACATTTCTAATATATTAAATTAATAAAAATGTGTTTGAAACAAGCAAAAATGATGTCTGTATATTTAAATGTCACTCGATAAAATGACATAATAAGTCTTATAATATTCTGACAACAATCCTAAAATGAGAACTATGGGTAAAATCAAGTAGATTTACAATTATGTCACTTTCAGTCTCACAAAGTATTTCCCAGAATTGGTGCTGTGGACTTGTGCCAACCTGCCCCGACATGAGGAAGCCTGAATTTAATTTAAACTAAGCCATGGCAACCAATTAACCTTGATCTCATTAGTAAATAATGACTCAATTAAATGTTATGAATCTTTCATTTATGTCATTGACTTGTACTGAACAGTGATGGACAGAGTCCACAACTCCTATACTTGAGAGCAATTACAGATTTCATATTTTAAACAATATACATGTGTAGTTTTCAAAGTTATTTTATTTTAATTTGGAGGCTCATTTAGAGCCAATAAGGCTTAGAAATAAGAACAACTTGTATAAATTTAACATAAATTGAAAATAAACACAGAACTCTACTGATTATTTGGAGCATTATTACTGTGTACAATATAAAACAATAAATCGCTGCTGTCTGAACAAAACTTTGTACCTCCAAAATGGTAACTTTACAGAAGAGGGAAAGAACATACTATACTTTTAATGTAAGTCAATGGAACCAGAATTTTTTCCAAGTCATTTTGGACCGTTACTTTTGTTCCATTCATCCTGAAATTTCCACACAATGTAAAGGACAACAAACATTTTCTAACTATATGAAAAACTGAAAAACGACAAAAATGAAGACGTGCCGATGAATGGCACTGTCAATGTGCTAATTAACCCCACCCGCATCAGGACACACCCCTGTATTTACTGCACATTAGCCAGTTAGCATTACTTATTGCTGGCTTTCAAATCAAGCATCAGAATCCATCCATCCATCCATCCATTTTCTAAGCCGCTTCTCCGTCAGGGTCGCGGGGGGATGCTGGAGCCTATCCCAGCAGTCTTCGGGCGGAAGGCAGGATACACCCTGGAGGGGTCGCCAGTCCATCGCAGGGCAGCATCAGAATCGAAAGCTGAAAATGAGTTAACACCTCCTCTACATGTGGCACATTTGTGGGACACAACCCAGTTACTGTTTATTTGTTAAACCGAATATATTAATTTAATAATATAAAATGGTTTGTAAAGAAGGTTAAGCGCATTTATAACTGTATGTTTTATTCTTTTCCAATACAATACATTCAGCCCATAAACGGAAAATGTGCAATAAAATTAGCAGCCTTCCTGTAGAGGATGTGTTCACTTACTTTCACTTCGGAAACCAACAGAACGCCATTTGACCAGGGGTGCACAAACTTTTGCATATGACTTCAGCTGCCTGCCATTTCTACTAACTAAAATAATGTTGTCATATCTCTCTTTTAGGGCTGAACGATTAATCATTTTTATATCGAAATCGCAATTTGAAAGAGTGCAATGTTCAAATCTCAAGAGCTGCGATATGTATTGTGTAATACATATTCAACAACGTTATCTTAACAATTAGATATTTTATCCAAATTGTTCAGCTGTACACTTTTAAAATATTTAAAATAAAAATTTCCCCACCTTAACCGATGTAATGGTGACAAACCGGTGAATGTGCCAACCAACCCCATTCTCTAGTCATAATCATTTACTAATCAAAGCAGAAATGACCCTGTTTACTGCCAATCTAACATGCAGTCTACTATTTTCTGAGCTGGGGTGGCTGATATGGTAAAATGATAACATCAGAATACGATGCGCATCAAAATATTTCGTTTTTTTGAGGTTTGATAACTTGAAATCAGAAAAAAACTGACCCAGCAGTGTCACGTTTAAAAATGCTACATAAAAAACTGAATAAAGTGATTTTTGTTCATTGTTTCTCACGCTTTGTTGCTCTAAATACAATCCAACCGGACTAATTATTCTCTCCTTGGGATAAAACGTACAGTAGGTCAGTGTTCTTTAAGAACAATATCCGCGATATGCTCGGAAAAGCATATCATAGCGTAAAGTATCATGATAATGACGAAATATCATTGTATTGCCCACCCCTAGTCTGAGCTGCTCTTTAACTTAGAAAACAGGGCCACAGCTGAACCAGCTGACTGTCTGTAGGCAGTTGTCTCATTAATTGGGACGCACATATCCGAGTTAAGTGTGCATGTGACTCCTTGCTGTGACTCATTTCTGTCAGTATGTGCACATATACCAGTGAGGGAAAGGCCATGTGCAATTCAATGCACATGCTCTTTCAGTGTAAACGCCTGCTTCACACGGCCATGTACTGTGTTCCCATAGGCCCCATAATGCTCCTAATAAAAATGACTGTGTCATGCTGTGGGTGGATACCCCAATTGAGAAACTACTCGATGAAACACAAGGTGTGGTTCCAAGCCGGTGATTTCATGGCAGTGAATGAAGGTCTTTTGTATTACCTTCACTCAGCTTACATGTTCCCACTTGCCACAAATAACTCAGACATGGAATTTAGGCCTGTAGCCATAGCTCTGCAGATGTAAGGTGTGGGAAAACTGTTATATTTAAAGGGGAATTATATGGTTTTGGGGTTTTGTGTCTGCATGATTCAATGGCCAAGATGTAAAGAAAGTCATTCAGATTGTTTTGATGTGACATGCTCTGTTCTAGATAGTCAGAATTGTTCACAGGGGTGGTGATAGGAACCAGACATCTGAAGAGTTTAATGGCTCTAAAACACATGTCAATCTGGAGACTTTCCAGGCCAAAGTCCTGCGAAAATGAGCAATTACCCTCAACTAACACTCATTTCAGTTCATGAAGGCCTCGCTTACTAGCTGATGAGCTGAATGAAGTGTGCTTAGTGGAGCAGTGCGCTGAAGTCTGCAGTGGAGCCTAACACGTGCTCTAAAATTTATGCCAGAGAAAGTTCTTTTGTGAAATGGTTATGAATTTATGGGCTTATGTCAAATGCTCTGTCCTAAGAGGTCAGAATTCACAGTCTTTGTGATAGGAACCAGATGTCTAAACAGTTTATCTCTAAAAGCCACAACCAAAAGGTATTTCGTGCATGAATTTGTTGTGTGGAGCCTGACATGTAGACCTCAGAAGTCATCCGTGATAATATGGGTTGACCCATATTAGAAACTCCAGGCCTGAGCTGGATTTCTCTATGACAAAAACGAATGGGATTTTTGAAACTTGCTGCTATCACAGCCGGTGGTGCCCAGAAACGTTCCAAACTTGTTTGGTCCTACGACATTTTTCCTCAGAATGTTGCTGGGTTCTCTTAATTAAAGCATCATGAAGGAGTTTTAGTGTAAACATTGATACATCCATGTTAATAAGCTACCACTCCTGCACATTGAAATGACTCTAAGTACCATTAAACACTACTATTACTATTAGAGCATTAGTATACTCCTAATAGCACCAGCTTCTCCACATGTACTTTACTTTAGATTGAACAAATCCAGAGGCTTTGTCTTCGTACTCACCTGCCTTATGATTCAGTGCACAGGAGTGTTAGCTTGCATGTAACAAAACTCATGTTTCAGCTCCTTAATGACCTGATGATTCAGAGGATCTAGTGACATTCAGAGGAAAAATGTACGTAAGATCAAACGTATCAAGTTTGGAATAGCATTGATAAAAAAAACATTTTGGCCATTGAGAAGTCCAGCTTAGACCTGAAGTTCCTAATATGGTTGACACATGACTACACAACTTCATTGATCCATTGGCTGTGACCAAAATAAAAGCCACCCAATAGTCCTGTGCTACATGGGGGAGAACTATTAAGTGTACTAAATAGTGGCATGAATCAATGAATGAATTTGGACACTTTTATCCCCTTTTATCAACCCACATCAGTTTTCACCCGTCGCTTAAACAAACCATCATTAGCCGCAAAACTAAGTCTGAAACTGGCTTTTTATTCATAGCAAGTGCAGGGGATGAAAAAGTGGAAAACATGACGTAGCTACTCATTATTACATGGTCCCTAATGATCTACACTAAGGCCCAATCCCCATTTCTTATTTTTACCCCTACCTCTTGTTTTTGAGTGTCAAAGGGGTGGTAGGGTGAGCTAGTGGTTGAAATCTTCCCCTCCAAAAATGGGATCCTCAAATAAAAAAGAACATTAGTTTGTTAACAGGCTACTAGTGGTGCTCTGTAGGCGACCCTGCCGGTCTGCCGTGATAGCAGAGGAGGGTAATGTCCAGCTCCTCACTGCTGGGCTTTATTTACATTTAGGGAGTCATATGCTTTCATATCATTTATTATTGTCCACTGCTAAAATCTTCAGTGATATGATGCTGAAGTCTTCTTGTCGAATTTTCCTGTTCCACCTTAAATAAAGCAGCAGTTACTTTCTGAACAGGGAATTTAGCTAGCTATACTACTAGCGATTTTTTTATTGCTTGTTATGACAAAAATGACCATTATAAATTAAAACAGCATTAAACTAAGATCATACAATGGTCATCTGAATTTGTAACTGAAAAAATACACACATTTGTGGGTTTCGTTGGTCATCGTACCATCCATCTCGCTGGTTTGTCTTTTTTTTTTCGTCATAACACTCCGTTTGGAGTTGTGCCTGAAAAACCTCTGATTGGAGGGCCATGTAGCCCTAACACTTCTAAGACACTTCACTCTACTCCTCTATCTCAACAAAATGTAGGATACTCTACCCCTAGACGTGAACACGCAAAACGGAAGGGTAAAGGCTAAGTGGTTGGGGCAAGGGGTAAAATGGGATTGGGCCTTAAACTACACTGGGGTTTTAACCTTGGTATAACGTGGTTGGTATAATGTAGTGGGTATAGTGTAATGGGTAACACCTCTGCCTTCTATGCTGTACAATGGGGCGAGCCTGAGTAAGCGCCCTACATAAGCCCTTGCCCTACACTACGTCCTTGGGGAAGACTCCTAACACTACTTTTGCCTACCTGTAAATGCTCAAGTTGTAAGTCGCTCTGGATAAGAGCATCTGCCAAATGCCGTAAATGTAAACTTGGCTGCTGGTTTCTGGCCAAGAAAGTCCATTAGGTTTCGTAATCAACAGCTAATCAGCCAAGAAACACAGAAAAACCAGCACAGACTATCATGGCTGGTCACCAGCAAAACCTGTTGTGTTTTGGATGCTGGTACTCCATGCTGTTGTTTCAGCAGGGAATGCCAGCTGACATTCATCTGACCATTGCTTTACAACACTGATGTACATATATTCAGCTGTAGTGATCTACATTGTTCACCAGAAATTAGTAGTGCATAGTGAGAGTCTGTGCTCTCGGAATAACTGGCTTTCATTTTACGATTTGGGTGCTAAAAGAAAAATAAGTGCCGTTTGAAATAATGCCCAAGGTCAGGGGTTCCCAAAGTCTGGCCCTAGGGACGTGGAGTAATTTTAATTGGCCCTCTGGCTTATACGTTGCAACTGTTTCTCTCTTTCTGCTCGTGGCAGCAGTACTGTTCACATACGATTAATTTACAATGAACTTGCACATTTATTACTGGGAATTTCAAGAGTGATGGAATATTTTCTTCAAGAATCATAACAAATGTGTGCCTCATATGCCAAAAGACTGTAGTCTTAATATTATTGGCATGGACAGTAAAAATTCAAGGACAACAGTTGTTAATCAGAGCAAATTAGTAGTATGTACAATAAATATTACTTGTTCTATATGTTTTGAGTCATATTTTGAATGCTGAATATATCCATTTCTGTCACAGACAGTGGTTTATGGCCTAAAATCCACGCATGGCGGAAAGATAGTTAAAATGATTCCCAAAGAAAAAATTCTTTTTCAGATTTACCTCAATTTTACCATCATCAATATTACATATAACATGTAAGTGATTTTGTATAGTAAATTGTAAATGTAGAAACCCCTGGTTCCATTCACCCCCACTGTAATCACATCATACGACTGTGAATAGGTTTCCCAACAGAAATCTGATATATGACTGTGTACATATGATGATGCCTTGTACATATACTGTATGTAAGTATCAAATAAAGAACATTAATGCATAACATATGGATCATACATGTCTGATAGGTGGGTGAACACATATGAAAAATCTATGGATCATTTACTCACTCTTAAAAAAGATGGTTCTTCAAGGGTTCTTTAGTAAAGAAACCATGAACACTCAAAAGAGCATGATTAAAGGGTGCTTTGCATTGATATCGAGATGGTTAAGAATGTGTTGTTTCTGAAAAGGGCTCTCTATAGCACCCCAAAGACTTCTTCCATTGTTATGATGTCGAGCTTGTAACAGGAGAGGAACCCTTTTCCAAAAGGGTTCTATGTAGAAAACTACAGCATATTCTACATCAATCTGAAGAACCCTTTCATGATGCAAAGAACCCTGTAATCATGCAAAGTGTTCTTTAAGTGTTCGTGGTTCTATATAGAACAATTTTCTTTATTGTATATTATGTGTATACAGAATATTACTATATATTTATTCATATAAATACATATAATACAAGCATTTAAATGTGTCAGGGGATAATTTCAATTATTTCATGTTTAAATGATTCGATTGCATAGTTTACAATGTGCTTGTGCAATGAGTTTAGTTAAACAGCTATAATACTTATATTCACTTCATTAGGAAGTACGAGGAGAACCAATGTTTTTCCTATATATATATATATATATATATATATATATATATATATATATAATTGTTCGGGGCAGTCCTGGGCTGGAGGTTAGGGAGCTGGCCCTGTGACCGGAAGGGTGCCAGTTCGATCCCTAGGGCCAACAATCCATGACTGAGGTGTCCTTGAGCAAGACACCTAACCCCCAACTGCTCCCCGGGCGCCGTAGATAGGGCTGCCCACTGCTCTGGGCAAGTGTCCTCACTGCCCCCTAGTGTGTGTGTTCACTAGTGTGTATGTGGTGTTTCACTTCACGGATGGGTTAAATGCGGAGGTGGAATTTCCCCGGTTGTGGGATCAAAAAAAGTATCACTTATATATGTATTACACATATTTTGCTGCTGTTAATGCCAAAATGATAACTTTACATTAGAAGGAAAAAACATACTTTTAGTGTAAGATAGTGAGTTTTTCCAGGTCACTTTGGGTCATTTATTTGCGTCCATCCATCATGAAATTTACAAACAATGTAAATGGCAACAGGCATTTTCAAATAACAACAAAAATTGACATTTTTTTAAAAAGTTTTTGTTCCGACAGCAGCGATATCTTTGCATGTCGCTGCTGTCAGAAGAAAACCTCGTATCTCCATTTTTGTCGTTTTTCAGTTTTTGACATAATTTGAAAATGCCTCTTGTCTTTTACATTGTGTGTAAATTTCATGATGAACGGATGAAAGGAAACGGCCCAAAATGACTTGGAAAAAATTCTGGTTCCATTGACTTACATTAAAATTAAAGCAGGTTTTTTCCTTCTCCTGTAAAGTTACCATTTTGGAGATACGAGGTTTTCTTCCGACAACTGCGATATGTTGACATATGGCTAAAATATATCTGCCATGTTTGAAAGTGGTCAATTTCATGTAAGTTGGCGCATACACTCTGAACAAAGATGGTTCTTTAAGAACTCTTTAGTAAAGTAAACACTCAAAGAACCCTGCAAAGAGTTCTTCAGATCAATGGAGAATGTGCAACAATGTGCTATAGAGGGTTCTATATAGCACCCAAAAGGTTTCTTCTCTTGTTACAAGCTTGACACCTTAACCATAGAAGAACCCTTTTGGCTGCTATATAGAACCACTTTCAAAAAAGTCCTGTATAGAACCATCTACAACACATTCTCCATCAGTCTGACAAACCCTTTCATGATGCAAAGACCCATTCTCTTTACTAAAGAACCCTTGAAGAGCAATTGAAGGGTTCTTTAGTAAAGGCTTGGCATCTATACACCCTTTAAAAAGATGGTTCTTTAAGGGTTCCTTAGTAAAGGTAGTGGTTCCATTTAGAACCACCAGATTGATAGAGAATGTAAATGTGCAACCATATACAACTACATCAATCTAAAGAACCATTTATTGTGCTTTTAAAAAAGATGGTTCTTCAAGGGTTCTTTGGTAAAGAAAATGGTTCTACATAGAGTCATGAACACTTAAAGCACCCTTTGCATGATTAAACAGTCATTTGCCTCATGAAAGCATTCATCAGACTGATGGAGAATGTTCTGTAGATGGTCAGATGTAGAACCTTTCTGAAAAGGGTTCTTTATTGCACCAAAAAGGGTTCCTCTACTGTTATGATGTCAAGCTTAATGCAATAGAAGAACCGCTTTGTTCGTGGTTTCATACAGATCCATGTTCTCTGGCTCTAAATTTGCCTTTACTAAAAAAACTCTAGGAGAACCAAGTTTTTAACGAGTGCATAGTACAGTTATATCTGTAAGAACCATTGGAATGTTTAATGGAATGTAATTTAGATCTATAGAAGCATCTACAGCACGTTCTCCATCAATCTGAAGGACGCGTTCATGCTGCAAAGAACCCTTTAATCATGCAGAAGAGGGTTCTTCCATTTTCTTGGCTAAAGAACCCTTGAAGCACCATCATCTTGAAGAGTGTAGCGATGTCACGGTGTGCCTAACGTAAGCTGGATGTCCATGTTGCCATATGTCAGATATCTGATGTCAGTGACTGATTAACGCAGAAACTTTGAAAAACCGGTGGAATGCCCCTTTAAGTATTAAAAGAATCACGCCTTTATCAGTCATATGCAATCTGACACCTCAAAGCACATCTACAGATGCTGCTGTGCCCTCCTCCCTCTGCGCTCAGCTTTTTTCCATCCATGCCCCGTTTTCTTCCTCCACCCTGCTAACCATCCTGCACACGCCCAGTGATTTAATAAAAACCAAAGAAAAAAGTTTGGGGAAGACGTGGATGGGCGTTGTGTAGACGTGCAGGCAGAAACAGAGCCAGAAAAGACGCAGAAAAAGCTCCTCTTAACTCTCTTTTCCCCCCAAAAAAGCGTCACGGTAAGTTCGCGGCGTTAGCTACGTTCGTTTCTCTGTGAGCTTTTGTTGTGTTTGAAACTCCTCTTAGCCTCGCGCTGCTAGCATTCAGCGGCTAAACTCGCGGTTATGAAAAAAACCGTCTCCTCAGAGTAGAAAACAAGGTTCTAGCTTAACCTGTGGCCCTCCTGCCTGAGCCTCGTCAATATTTCATTCCGTACGAGGGGCGGTAATGTCATTATTCTTCGCCCTGTGGCTCCAGCTATCCTGTTTCTCCATGTCGGTAATCTAAGCCGTCGTCCCCGCTAACACTTGAAGGAGAAACCAGAGACCTGCTGTTTACTAATTCAGTGGCTTTTTCTTCTCCTTCGTCTTCTGCTTCAGGAGGGCTTTGCTGGGCTTGTTGCAGGAAAATATAGCCGGACAGTAGGCGACCAACATCTGGTCCCGCTCTGTGGGTGGGAGAGGAAGCCATGAAGGGGCTTTTTCTCTTAATTGTGAACAGCAGGGTTGGGCGGTACCACCGCTTTCTTTGCGATACAATACCGCCGCCTGACATCTCGATATTAGTAACTACCGAATTCAACACTCCTAAAAGTGTCTTTAGGCATGGAGAATTGACGCCCTTCAAAAAAGTGTGCTCTACAACGGTTCTCTAGTAAAGGAATAACCTCTATACACTCTTAAAAGAGAGGTTTTTTAATACAGGGCGTGGTTTCATTTAGAACCATGAATCATATATAGAACCACTTCATGCTATTTTTTAGTTCAGATTGCTGGAGAATATATGTTTCTATGTAGAACCTTTTTGATAATGGTTCTGTGTAGCACTAAAAAGGGTTCTTCCATTGTTATGATATCAAGCTTATAAGAATGGAAAAACCCTTTTTGGTGCTAAATAGAACCGTTTTCAAAAAGGTTCTATATAGAAGCGTAAGCATCATTCGCCATCAGACTAAAGAACCGTTTAAGCATGGCTTCGAAAAGCTTCTTCAAAGGTTCTTTAGTAAAGAAAATGGTTCCATACAGAACCATGAACACGTAAAATGGTCTTATGCATCATGAACGAGTTCTTCAGATTAATGGAGAATGTGTGGTAGATGTTTCTACACAGATCCTTTTTGGAAAATGGTCTATATAGCAACAAAAAAGGGATCCTCTACTGTTATAATGTCAAGCTTGAGACAATAGAAGAGCCCTTTTTGCAGAGGGTTCTTTGAGTGTTCATGGTTCTGTATAGAACCTCTGGTTTTAAAAGGAACCATTCACTAAAAAAACCCTTGAAGGACCATGTTTTAAAGAGTGTGTTCGAGCAGTGACATCTGTGAGAACTATTGGACTGTTTTAAATTGTTATTTGCCTGTTTACATAGTTTCTTGTCATGATGAAAAACCCTGTTGGTTCTTTAAAGAGCCTTTCAAAAATGGTTCTGTTTAACAGCAAAAAGGGTTCCACAATTGTTACAAGTCAACAGACCTTTTTGTAGTCGACGTAGAACCTTTTTTTTTTCTGCGGAGGTGTAATTGCTACAGCGAAAAGACAGTGGCGGAAGGAAAAGTAGTTCCGATCCTACACATTTCACATTCTTCCAGGTAACGAATGACGATGAGACTTAAGGTGAGGAGGTTAAAGGTGTAAATTCCAGCGATTTTCCAAAATGTCTAATCACTGAGAAGTCATTCAGTGGTGGCGAATGGAACCAGGGGACTCAGATATAGCCACTGTATCTACTATCGAGAACAAGCAGTGAACTCACACAAGTTTTTATGATGGTGAAATGGTGATAAATCTTTGAGGACTATTTTGCCTCACAACCCCCTGCCTGTTCCCCTCCACCACAAATGGATTTAATACATTCTCACATCAGACCTTTCGGAAGGACTTTGTTTACATCTCAACCCTTTAATTTTGCAGAAGCTTTGAAAAATCAGTGGAGTTCTCCTTTAAGCAGTAACAGTCATGACATACGCAAAGGGTTAGGAATGTGTGTTAGTGGGCTGTGGAGCACGCCCTTCATGTTAGCTCACCAGAGGTGCGTCTACATGCCGTAAAACAGAATGTGAAGCAAGTGAAGGAGATTACAGAGCTGACCAAAGTAGGCTAAACTGTGCTTGAGTGAAAATCTAGTCATTTTAGGGAAGTAATGATTCACGTAGAAGTAAAAAAAGCTCAGAAAAACCAAAGTAGGGCAGTGGACCTTTTTAGTGTGGCCAGTGTCTTGAACTGAAGTCAGACTCTATTCGTCTCTTTCTGGTTTGAAATACAAAGTTCCAAACTGGCACGAGCAAAAGGAAAGCAGCCCAGAAACCAAACCAACATAACATAATAAAACTAAACACAAAGAGAGGATAAGGCTGTGAATGTGAAGTAGATTACTTTGAATTTAAAGGGGAATTGCTGCATAGTTCAGGCAGTGAAGTGGTTCATTGTAGAGAAACTTACAGACTTGGGTTTCTTTACAGTGGTGTTCAATGGTACCGGGGGTCACCACGCCTACATCACAGATTTAGCCATTTTATTTACTGTCCAAAACCGCCGACGAACCTACACATCTTCTTTGTTTTTATAGGCCTCTCTGCCATGAATGTGGTGAAAAAGTATAGTTTATGTTAAAAGCCTGTCATAAACCTATAGTAAAAAAGGTCCCATGCATCAGGCAGGGTATTTCTAACCATGATATAGCTTTCTGTGAGGATGTTTATATCTTATATCTTATATCTTCCGGTTTATATCTTCACAAATAAAATTTGCTAAAAGCTTGAAAAATGGACCTGATTCGCCTGTAACATACTGGGGGGAAAAATAAGCATAGTGGCCTGTACAAAAGTTATAGCACAATGTTGTTTGTTACATTTTTTTTCTAATATGTTAAAAATCCAAAGTTTATGGCCACGTTTGCTAGTTGCCCACTATTCAGCACTTAATTTTTCAGCAAAAAATGTTATTAAACCTGATGTTAGTGAGTGGCATTCGTCAGCTAGCAGATCTTCGTTACTGTGTCTTGCAGACTGATACAGATGTGTGCAAAAAGGCACCTTAAAGCACATAATTTAACACCCTTTATCTGGGCAGTAAGTGTCCTATTAAAAACTATGTATAATATAAAAAAATGCAAATAATGTGTAATGCAATAAACAGTAGCCACATTTTTTTTCAAAAAGGTAGATGTCATGTGAACTTGCATTCTTTTCAGAAAAATAGCTAAAATCTTGTGAGCTAGTTTGAAGAACACAGATCTGGATTCAGATTCTCCTCAGTGCCTCCAGCCATCACATGGATTTATTTAAGTATGTCAAACAGCGTCATTCTAGGGAAAAGATTTCATCAGTGGTGGTGATGGTAATCAGGGGTTGCGATGTCTGCAACACAAACACAGCTGTTTTATTAATCAGAAACGATCACACGCAAACACACACACGGCTGCAGTCGGACAAAATTCGTCTCTCCATATTTGTCATTTTCATTTATTTTTTAGTTAAAATATTAAAATATTTCTCATTTACTGGCATTAAAAGTTAAGGATGCTCTTGCTTGCTCTGTATTTGGAGATACATTGTTTCGTGTGTGTGTGTGTGTGTGTGTGTGTGTGTGTGTGTGTATATCGCTGCTGTTGGAACCAAACCTCGTATCTCCATTTTTGTTGTTTTTCATTGTATGACATAAAATGAAAATGCCTGTTGTGCTTTACATTTTCTGTAAATTTCATTATGAACGGACCAAAAGAAATGGCCCAAAATGACTTGGTAAAAGGTCTGCTTCCATTGACTTACATTAAAAGTAAACTAGTTTTTTTCCTTCTCCTGTAAAGTTGGAGATACAAGGTTTTCTTCAAACAACAGCAATATATATACTTATATATATATATATATATATATATATATATATATATATATATATATATATATATATATATATGTGTGTGTGTATGTGTATGTGTATATTTTAAATTGCTGAAATTCAGAATTCAAGTATTGATTAGCCAAGTCAGGTGCTGCACTATTAATAATGCTGGGCTGCTTCAAGGAGTTTAAGTTTGACACTGACATATCGCTGCTGTCGGAAGAAAACCTCCAGTCTCCATTTTTGTCGTTTTTCAGTTTTTGACATATTTTGAAAATGCCTGTTGCCTTTTACATTTGGTTACAAATGTTTTGATGAATGGACCAAAAGAAACGGCCTCAAATTACTTGGTAAAATCTGGTTCCATTCACTTACATTAAAAGTAAAATCCGTTTTTCCTGCTCCTCTAAAGTCATTATTTTGGAGATGCAAGGTTTTCTTCCGACAGCAGCGACAGGTAAAGTCACTAATTATTGTATTAACATAATTTGCACAGTGGTGTATGTAAATGATCTGTGTTCTGATTGGCTGCCCTGTGTTGAGCTTCATTCATAAAGCAGTCCGTGCTAAAACACCCATAGTAACTTCTGTGTGAAAGGGCGGGGCTAAACTGCTGCAGGCTGAATAGGCTAAATGTGTAGATTTTCATGATATCACAAAAACTATTCACTCAAGACAGGCTGTTTCCGCAGCTTGGCTTCGCCATGGACTGTGTTGACTGGGTAGCAACATTAATAGTGTTATTATTTTAAAAAATATTTTAAAAACCTGTGAAAATGAGGCTTTCCATGGTATGAGCCGTGTATAATCAATTGAAGGTAAGAAAATATAAAGACTGTGATAAATGTACTCAGAAATCATTCCACATGCCATCAAAGCTTTTCTGGAAAAAAAGGAGCACTGTTGTAGCGTTCCTTTTTTAGTCACGTTAAGACCTGCAGGTGCTCTCAGACTAGAGCTTTAGCAAGTCCTTGAGAGATTAACCTGGTGGAACAGGTACTGCCAACTCCTCAGTGACAGCGATTATTTATTTAGCACAAGAACACTCCTTTATTCTTACCTAATGTAGCAGTGAAACAAGCAAGTTTGGGAGTTACAGGATACAGTAACTTTGAAAAGTTAAAATAGTCAGTTTATATAGAACAATCCTAATATGTGAGTCATCTACAGCTTTCTTACTGTACTAAGAATTATTTGAAAGCTATAAAGCAGCTGTAAATAAACCTGAAAAAATGTCAGATGTGTCCAGGATGAAGAACAGGGCCACAGAAGACTCTAAATTGACTGAGAAGGAAGTATAGCATTGAGAATTAAGCTAGAGATTTAGTGATTATACAACAGTTAGTTCCAGCCCTGCAAGCTGATTGGTTGAGAGGCATTCTGTTATTTCGCCATAACATCACAGTTTTCTCACAAACACTATCACTCAGTGGAGACGCCGTTGCTAAGCAACGACTTTGACAGCTGTAGGAGATGCTCAAGCCATTTGAATGTTTTAGACAAAACATGGATATTGTTAAGGTCACATTTGACCAACAGACGATTTGGCCAGACTCATGAGATGAAGATGAGACTAAACTAAATTCCACTGAGCAGCTTTTCAGTCGGCATCTGTGACAGAAGAACAGATAAACAAACCGGAAATGAACCGAATACCATTCGTTAAACAAAATGGGCTATAAGATGCAGACTCACTGGAACAAAACATCAATATTGATCTAGGAAAAATTGACAAAACTGAGCTGAACTTGATATTGATATAATTATATATTGATATGAACTTGATATAGTTTTATGGCTCAGCCCGTTTTTCAAAAGGTGAGGCTTACAGCAGACAGTGCAGTAAGTGAGTGAAATTTGTTACTCTGATGTAGCAACAAGCTGCTTGTTAAGGAACTATAATTTCGCAGAAGGAACTGCGAACATTAAAACCTATTCAATCCTGTTCATGGCCCAATTTATTTATTTCTTACTTTATTTATTTGCCTGTTGTGTAAAAGCAACAGAACACTCGAGGTCGTGTGTTATCGCAAATAATATCGCCTTCGGCTCATGCCTGTGACCAAATTACGGTGATGATGTTATTTCACGATGACACACTCCCTCTCTATTGCTTAAGTAGCATTCATCCACTGGCAGATCCTTCTCATTAAATGCAGCCTTCACATAGGCTTAAAAGCCAAAAACAAGTTTACCATTTTCCGACATCTCTTTTATCTCTTAGAATTGAAAAGGCTGTTTTTGTTACTGTGTCTTAAAGACTGATACAGTACTGTGTAGACGTTTTAGGCACCTAAGCACATCTTTTAAAACCATTTATCTGGGCAGCAAGTGTCCTATTAAAAACACCATATACTACTGAAAAATGCAAATACAATTAAACATAGAAAACAGGAACTACATTATTTTCTTTGGAAAAAGGTAGTTGATATCTTTTAAGCTTTCTTTATTTTCAGAAAAATGGCAAAGATTTTGAACCAGATTTGTATTTGAAGAACATAGATCTGGTTCTAGATTCTCCTTAATGCCTTCAGCCATCACGTTTTTTTTTTCAGTATATAAATAAATCGTGAATATATTGCTGCAGTTGGAAGAAAACCTCGTTACCATTTTCTAACTGTATTTCAGCTTTTTTATAGAATGCGAAAATGCCTGTTGATCTTTACGTTGTGTGTGGATTTCATTAAGTTTGGATGAAAAGGAACGGACCAAAATGAAATGAGTGGTTCCATTGACTTACATTAAAAGTAAAGGTATTTCCTTCTCCTGTTAACTTACCATTTTGGAGGTATAAGGTTTTCTTCTGACAACAGCGATGCATTAAAAAATGTTTTAGGCCACAACCTTATTTAAAAACTATAGTAAAACTTTCTCTCTAGCTGCTCTAGTTTCTCCAGAACAGAGCATTTCACATTCACTCTGTATGTCTTGGATATATTGGAAAAATGTAAATATGGGCATTTTTTAAAAAACAAAACTAAAAAAATCTATATCACCAGTGCTAAGAGAGTGAAGGCAAACACAAGCGCCAGTGCATTTTTTCAAACTGCTGCCAACACACATCAGCAATGTCATTGGACATCTGAACTCACTCGGAGGAGACCACTAACCGCCAGTTGTGCTAGGTCAGTTAACAATTGCCAGCACTAGCTTTGTGATGAGGGAGAAGGAAGGCCATCCTACCCACCCAGAGACAGCGAGGCCAATTGTGCTGTCTTGGACTTCCAGCTGCAAATGGCTTTAATATCACCAGTGATCGAACTTGCCAATAATACCATTTGCTGAGTAGTTTGTAATATTAAACTCTATTATAGATTATAATTAAATACAGTACTGTGTAAAAGTCAGAGACCACCCTTATTTATTTTCCATTCATAACATCCATAACATACAGGTAAAGCAACTTTATCACAGCTAGCTTCCATTCGTTTTAGGAGACTTGCTTTCAGTTGCAGGGATATTTTTCCACACCTTCAAAGTTCTTAGGAATTGGTTACACTTTCTGCTTCTCACAGTCCAAGCAGTCATCAACATGTTCAGTCTGGGCTGGTGGACTGGACATTCTGGTGTGGTCAGTCGATTGTTCTAACACCAACAACTTGCAATTATTTATTTTTTTAGTATAAGTGGGGTTTAATTTCTGTTTATCTGATTAAGACCGTTTTAGATGTATACCAGGTCTTCCAGTTAGTTGTTAGGAGTCCCATTTTCTCTGTAGCTTTTATATATGTATTTATTTTAAACCTTTTTTTCATTTACTTTCTTTTGACTTTCTTCTTTTTCTGCAAGTGGATTTTCCTATCTAATCTAATCAGAATCATCTTACCAAATAATTATTTAATTAATGAATGACAGTTAATTACTTAATGTCCGTTTTGACTGGAAATTAATGAAGGGTCTCTGACAACAAAAATTGTTAATATGACAAGCAGTTCCAAACGGTTCAAACAGCTGTGCACACCTGATGTAATTATATATTAAAGGGAAAACGTTCATTACAAATAAGACAAAAAACAGAAAATGATGACGTCAGTGGGAAGTAATCTTTAGAAGTGCACTATATTCTTGCCTATAAACATTGATGTGAGAGGACTTGCAGTCAGCACTTTATTTTATTCTTCCGTAAATACAGCAGTAATGTTATGTAATGTAATAAGTTAAAAAGTAATGTGTTTAAAGCAGTAAGGCTTGTACAGTGCTTCACATTATGTCATTGTTGAGATGTAATTGAATACGTTTTCAAAGTAACCTTCCCTAATCTGGAAATAAGATGCTGACAGATGGTCAATAAGAAGACATCAATAGCTGTCAGTCATTCATTTAATAGAGTTCACGGTCATATTGCCTAGTTAATTTAATTTATAGACTCAAAAGCTCTTAATCAGGCAAATGAATGGGATTGCACTGCTGTCACAGGAGACTGGGTGGGAAGCGAGGCTCCGGGTGGGTGGAGAACCACCTGCGCTGCTCTGTGCTAGGTGTTGGGACATCTAGAGGAGAATGACTGAACTGCGGGTTAACAGACAGATGGAGGGAATGAATAGTACCACTAGATGGCCTGCAAATGCATCTGGGCTAAATTACTCACTGTCTGGCTTTCTGCACTATTGCTAGTGCTTTTTGTCAAGGGTCCAGTTCAATGCCACCTCATGACCGATCCAAAAGATAACATGGAGCTAAAGTTTGGGGTGAAGAGTGAAAGTCTCTGAGAGGTGGAAATTAATAAATAACTTTTACTCTAGCTTCTTTTTTTTTTTTTTCCAGAACCGTCCTGGAAAATACTGTCAGTCATCCCAAAATGAAAAGTGACCATCTGAAATGTTAAACTTCTTTATTTACATGACATTTTTGTTATATTTTTGCATATTATAGATTCCAAAAATGACAAATGTCAGAAAGCAATACACAGAATATGTTTATGCAAATCCATTCTATGTATTTATGTGTATACACTCTTATCTATGAATGTATATGTATCAAAAGCTATGAAACAAAATATGCAATGCATTCTTGAAATGCAAATCTCAGTAAATTCAGATTGCATTCAGGTTTTCTTGCAGTAACTTTAATATTACATATGTAAAATTAATACATAATGTATACTAATACTGACGTGCTGCTGCTCTTCAGAACCAGCATGAATTGTAAGAGGGCAACAGAAATAGCTACAGTAAAAATAGCCATTTTAAACAATGTTTACCATTTATTTTTTATTGTTTAGGGTCTTTATAATAGTAATAAAGCAAGAAAATCATTGTATGCTGGAATATAGCTTTGAAATTGTTAAATGATTGGGTGCTATGTGTGTTCGTTGTCTGTTACAAGCTTTAATAACACATATTTATGGGGGAGCATGCTAAACCATTGAAAGGTAAGATGTTAGCATGATGCTAATATTACATGGGAATTCCCATTGACAGGCTAGTGGTACATGACATTATATTAGTGTTAGAATTTTCATGAGTAAAGACAAAATAAAAAAGTTTCCAGATTAAACAATTTTTAGACAAAGTTCAGGTACTTGGCGATACCGATAATGATACCATAATGAGCAGCCGACTTAAACTTAAGTAGTAGTGGTTGGTGGTTGGTTAGTGTAGTAGATAACAACTCTGCCTTCTACGCTATAGCCTGGGGTTCAATCCCTGCCTGGGTAAACACACTACACTATACCAATAAGAGTCCTTGGGCAAGACTCCTAACATTACCGTCGCCTACCTGTGTAAAAATGATCAAAATGTAAGTCGCTCTGGAAAAGAGCGTTTGCCAAAATGCCGTAAACGTAAATGTAGTGTAAATGAGCACAGAGTATGTTAACGGGGCGATCACACAATGTGCATAAGCATGTTTTCTAACGTGGGTTGGACCCCTCCCCTGAGGGGATGAATCTGATTATTGTACGCGCATATATTCAGCGAGAACTCATCATCATAATTTGTCGATGTACGTCTTCTCTGAGGTTGTTCTGTTGTGATCATATCTTCATCAGTGTCATGTTGCTTTTTCGTTTGAGACTGAAACATCGAGCTTGGCCTTCTTTCTGAGCCTGTGGGTGTGACGCTGATATTTAAAAATGTCCACAAACCTGCCCCTGACTTTTACATGGCTTTACAGCCTGACTCGCAACGCACACCCACCTTGTGCCAGCTTTTTTCTTCGTCTTCTGACTCACTAATGCTGCTTCCTTCTATGTAGTGCAGCATTAACAATTTGGTTGACCTTGCTATCCTCTCCACCAAGCAGTTAGCAGGACTGTATGAGCGGTCCACCGATTAGACCAGGAGTCAGGGTACCAGTAAGCGATTCACAGTGCCTCATAACATGATAGTTTGTTTGGGTCCCCCACACCATGTTGCTAATCACCAGTGGCAATAATCCATCACTGTAATTGTCTGGTCCCCTTCTCTCATTACGTTTTCTTGCTAATTATCTGCTTCTCATTTGAAGGCAACACCTAGCACCATGAAACGGACGAGAATGATAACAGCATGAACTAACAGCACATCTATGTTTCTCCTCAGACACATTTACATGAAAGATATACAAATATATAATATCTGACATGAAGCTTTTTGCCAATTTCTTCTGTGTTATGTGCTCCAGTGTTGATGCGGTTGGTGATCAGATAGGTCATCAGTACATGGAGGAGTCTAGTCTCTCCTGTTGCCTTCCTGTTTCTTTTTTTACCTCTCTCTCTCTCTCTCTCTCTCTCTCTCTCTCTCTCTCGTTATCTCTTTCTCTGACTCTCTATCTCTCTCTCTGTAATTAGGTTAATAGAGAGGTGCTGTGGTAATTGGCAGGTGCATGGTCAGCAGTGTAGTGTGCTAATGTTAACAGGGCAGTGTGTGTATTCAAGTGTGACGTGTGTCAGATGGGAGATTTACCTCAAACTTGTTTGCCTATAATATTACCCCATTCTGCGTCACACTCGCGTGCCATCCATTCGGGTCTAGATGCACATGAGCTCGTGTTTGTCTGCATATTTGAGTAGATATATTCAACAGAAAATGACACGGAAGCCTCAACGACTAAATATAGTATCTAATTTTTCAGCATTTGGTATGTCCATACTTTGCCTTTATTACTGCTTTTTAGTTTTTGAAAGAAATGCAGCGACAATTTTCCACACTTTCAAAGTTCAGTCTTAGAAGTTGGTTGCATTTTCTGCTTCTCGCGATCCAAAAAATCCCAAGTACATTCAGTAACGTTGAGGTCTGGATGCTGGGCTGGTCAGTCCAATGTTCCCAGCAGCTTCTTTGATTTTCAGATGTTATTTGTCTGTTTCTTTTTCTCAGTAATGGCTTCTTGAGAGCTACACATCCTTTCAGACGCGTAACGCTGAGTCGTCTTCTCACAGTGGAAGGATGGACAGAAACACCTGTGGATGTTTTCAGATCTAAAGCAGTTTGAATTTTTAAAGTGCTGTTTATCTGACGACAGTTTTGGGGTTCTACCAGGTCTTCCAGGTGGTTGTTAAGAGTCATAATTTCCCTGTATCTTTTAGTAATTTTGTGAACTTCACTTAAGGAAACTTTTGTTGTTTCATTTGTGTCGCTTTAACGTTCTCCTTTCTTTATGCAAATGGATTGTTTTTGTATTCAGTCTCCTTTGAGATTCCTCCTGAAAAATGAATACTTGTACTCTAAAAACTTGTACTTAATGACGGACCCTAATTCTGATAACTGTGCACAATTAGCATTATGGTGGAAGTAAATCACCTACTGCTGTAGTGTCCCTATAAAGCACATTTGCAGTTATATTATGAACAGTAAACAGTGATAGAGTTGGAGGTAATTTCCCATTTATTTATAACAGAGCATAAAAAGTTATCAGTGTAGTATTATAGTTATAGTGCTTTTTAAATGTTTTGAGTATTATTTTTTAATAGTGCCACGGTTAAAATAATAGTGAAACCTGTAATCATTTTGTCACTGATATCATGATTAGATATGTCCCATCCCCACATTTCTCTGAATTGTCACTTTATTTAGTTATGTATGTTATTCTTATATTGTTATGAGGAACTGAATCCTAAAGTTGAACCAAATGCAGTATGTATGTGTCCATTTGTCCATTGTTCTGGGCGTATCCCAGTCATTTGTGCTACTGTCCTGGAAAGTCTTGTGCTAATCTCACTCTCCCCATGGATTAGCCAGTTAAATGTCACTGGAAGGAAATCCAAATTAGATCATGAATTATTTGGTAGTCTCAAATATTTGATGGGGCTACAAGAATATGAAATTCAGCACCTTGGGTGTTAGATGTTTTACAAGCTTCAGAAATGTTTTCATCCATTTACAAAAGCTGAAAGAGCAAATTTCTTTTGGTTACTTATATGTGAAATACATTTGGTCATATTATTATTACGTATAGGTACTTATATATTTAGCGCATATGGGACATTATGCACACACAGACACACACACACACAGATAGACAGATAGATAGATTATTATAATTATTATTATACTAAGCTTCAGTTTTTGCTAACAAATTATCAGCATAATAATTTCACTGAAAAGTAGAATCTTTGAAACATTTACACAGATTTCAGAATTTCTTAGTACAACACTTTTTCCAAAAAAGTAAATTGTAAGTAAAATAAGAGGAAAAAAAATGTAAGTAAAAACAAAATGCAATGATGTGCAAATCATTTGAGCCCCATATTTAATTGAAAAAAATTAAGAAGACAACATATCAAAGAAAAATTTAGTTTTTTGAAAACTATATGCCCATTCAGAATTTGTGCATTATTTAAATGACTAAAGGAGATGTTTCTGAGATGATTAGATCAGTAACCTTGAATATCCTTGGTCGTTTTGACTGGAAACTAAATAAATGTGGTCTCTGGATGTCTATAAAAACAAACATGTGTGTGTGTGTGTGTGTGTGTGTGTGTGTGTGTGTGTGTGTGTGTGTTTTTTGTCGGATGATGGAGAGAGTAACAGACAGGCAGCAGGCAATCCCTCAGGTAATGTGAGCTCACAGCCTGCTGGTAGCCTGAGTGGATTGAGTGTCCGTCAAAGATCACAAGTTCCATTGTCTTTCAGCATAGACTCTCTGGCTCTGTGCATTTCTCCACTTCTGCCTCCGCCCTCCTTCATGCGTCTTAACTATTCTAACATCACCACACTCCTCCGGTCACTCGTTTTCCAGAGACTAACCCTTCCTGTGGCTGCCCCAGTTCTGAACTGTTATAGAGGTCACACCAAGCCTGCGCTGACCCCAGTTTCACAGGCTTTAGTTTTCCATTGCATAGATCACAAACATAACAGCAACACCCTTTTTTAAATCGGCCTCTAATCGCTACGCTTAAGGAAGAAGTTCCTAACTGACCATCTCAGATTTGCTTAATACTTTCAGCCATTGTTACTGTTACTCGTGATATTGTTACTCATTGTTACTGAGACCAGTAGTTTATGTTGTATAGAATGATATATTTAAAAAGTGGGTATTGATTTGTGCTTTGCAATTAGTGATAAAACTGTTATTTTTATCACATTATTTAGTTTATATATATATATAAACTAAATAATGTGATAAAACTAAACTAAATAATGTGATATACACACACACAAACACACATATGCTTATCTCCTCAATCATTTCCTTCTTTCCTAGGTCTAGAGATGGAGTCTGCTATTAAGACAGTGGTTACTCAGTTCATAACCTCAGCTCGTGGGAAGGACAGTCTTGGAGCCAAGAATTTCCAAAAACTGGTCCAGTCTCAGCTGGGGAACATCATGTCGGTAAGACAAACAGCAAAACAGTCTCAAAAAAGTCTCAAAATCAAAGGCCCTATTTAAATATACTTCAGAAAGTTAACTCAATTGTTATTCTTCTAAAAACCTCTTAGGTTTTCTCATTTCTCTTAAAAAAGTTCTTAAATATTTTCCTAACGTACAGCAGCCTCACACTTGTAAGAGTTTTAATTGTAAGCCTTTAAAACTGTGACATCTACTGGGATTCGCAATAAAAATTAGTAAAGCTACACTATGTAGTTTTGAGGATTTGGAGATCCTTGTGTTCTCTTAGGACCATTTTCACGTCTTCGTCAGTATACCTAAGACTTAAAACATCACACCAGGCAATGGTGGGAACCATTTAATGCTGTCTTTATGACTTAAGTGTTGTATTACTCTTCATTCAGTAATGCAACTTCTTTCCGTTTTAAGAAATAGGAAAATCTTAAGAAAATAAAGAGACTTTCTTAAGAAAATGTTTACATTTTTTTGTGAATTTCATGTAATAACACTTTACTCTGCTCTAATACATCTAGTTAATTTCACAAAGGCCTTGGTCATTAGCTCTATTTAGAGTTTTAATCTGGAGAAAAACCCTAAATTCTGCATTATGACACCCTTGGACAACGCTGATCCTAATTCCTTCACTACCCACACCTGTCCAAAACTGAATCAGCACATAATTTTCACATTTGCGCACTGCTTTTAATGTCACTGAAGGGCTGTTTGTAATTACTTCTCTTCTTCTTCCACATCTCACAGGACACAGACAGCTCATCAGCGGTGAAGGAGATGATGCACGGCTTGGACGATAACCAGGATGGGAAGGTCAGCTTCCAGGAATACATGAACCTGGTGGGTTACCTGGCGACCTCACTGAGCGAGAGGAAAACGGGGACCCAGAACAGTGCAGCCAACTGAGACTAGCCCTCAACAGCCAACAGTCAATCAATTAAGCCTTTGTGCACTCCAGTATTCCATTAAAACTGGCAAAGCAAACTAGGAGTGGGCGATATGTGATATTGTGCTAAATTACATGACAATATCAACGTTAATCTCAAATTAAAACTGCACAGTAACAAAGAGCCCATAAAAAACCACTATGCCATTATATGTTTACCAGATTTTTCCTCTTTTCCTTTTTTGCTATATAAAATCAAAAATCATACTCACAGTTTTCTGCTTTGTTTTATTTGGCTTTTGTGTCTCTTGCAACATGTGTGCGAATCTGCAAAAAACTTTGTATTGCCCACTCCTAATGCACACCTCCTGTTTGTCTGGAAACTATGGTGCTTCATGCCAGCTGTATTAGCCTAGTGATGCCTAATCCTGACCCATGGAGTTCCCTTACATTGAGTATTTTAATGTTTTCCTGTCTATATTAAATTAAATTTGAAACTTAAGGTGCTGATCAGTAGATGATGATGTTTCGAGAACAAAGAAAGCACTAAAATGCAAAGACCTCTAGGGCCAGGATAAGGAAACACTATTGCCAATGTGGGCCAAACACAATGTGCTGTGGACACCAAATGTTATTAAATGTATGTGCTGTAGAGTTAATTTTAACTGTCAAATTAGCCATATGCCAAAATGATGCATCATCCAGTCATCTCTTGCAGTCTTATAAGAAACGCAGCACTGATGTTAAATTGATTTTTATCGCTACGTGTCTTTTGTGCCTTATGTTACATGGCAATAAAAAAGTACAATGACTCTTGTTGGTGCACTCAGTCTGTTTGCCGTGGGTGAATAGAGATAAGCTGAAAATGAGAGAAGAGGCATGAAAATGTGACAAAGGCATGTCGTAAAAATCAGTGGTCAGTGCTACAGTTAGAAATGTGAACAGCAACGCTAGTGCTGCTACCAAACACTTGATACTTGCTACAACTACCCTGCTATGTGGCGAAGACGTCCAAATGGATGTCAGAGCTCAGAATTACATCATTTTCAGTCTTCGCTTGTTTGAGCTACAAAATTGAACAGTAGAAGTGCTTTATGGGAAATGTTGCACTGGCTACTGGGTTTATGTTAACCTGTGCTCTCATTAATGTGTGTGTAGTCTTACTATTCCCAGTTAGCAAACTTTGTCTGGCCCATATCCTCTTTTCGTTCTGGCCCACTATACTGCTGGGTCCTCGGCTCAGATCTGGCCCACATGCTGTGAGTAGAACTAAAGAATATGGTGAGTAGAACTAAAGAATATGGCCCAAATCTGGCCCAACTACATTGTTGGTTCACAATATCCATGCCATGATTTTCCCACAAATGTAGACACAAGCCAGGAGCTGGTCATACTCTGGCCCACATGCAACATGTACATGATAGTCAACCAACACTGATATAGGGAAGACAGAAACGGGCCAAAACTGTCTGCTATCTGGGTTGTTTTGTCTTGAGTGGGGGAACAAAATGCTCTAATAGGAATGACACGCTCAACATTGAGGTTAGTATGTTGCTGTCATGGTGCTGCACAACACGATAATTTGCTGTGCTTTTCCTATCCATGTGTATTTTTTCACATTATACCTGACCTGTGCTTGAAGCATGACTTTTACATGTGGATGCTATGTCCGATAAGGAGGTGAGACCACACTACTGACACCTTTGACCTTATAGTAAAACGCGCAGAGATAATGACCCAATGAAACTCTAATCCTGTCACTGGAGATGGAGATACGGTATAGTTTACATAGCAAGATAAACAGCATTTTACAAACTGCTAATGGGGCTCATCACATTTAAATTAGTACTAAATGCGAGTTTATAACATCATTTCAATGTAGTGCATTGAATATTTTTGTATCGGCAACATACAGTCAATAACGTCCAGTGTCGTTTGTACATTATCATATGGAAACTCTTGTGCAGATGCACAAACATATCAATGCTATTGTATTGCATTAGGCCATCCATCCAAAGCTTCACTTGGTGCAACCTAATACACTCAAACATACAGAACATGATCAGCTACATGGGGTTAATGCTACACTTTAACTAAAGACCAACTCAGCTTAACTAAAGCCACAAATCTACTGTTGGTCTCTGCATACACCTGTTCATTTATGTGGTGTAGGTCGGTATGTGTGTGTGTGTGTGTGTGTGTGTGTGTGTGCGTGCAGGGTCCTTCCCGAAGTTTGGCCAGCAGGTGTGTATGGACGCCATTCAATAAATGATGGCTTGTCACCTGTGCAACAAGATCATTGTGACATCAGCATTTCTTTCGACCTTGGGGTCAGCGCCAACCCACCACCACACATCCTCAGGGCTTGAAGTGTTCGGTAATAGCTGTTTTTGTGCCATATGGCCTCGTTAGGTGTGTAACAGTATCAGCGTAGAAGGCATTTGACCCCAGTTCCACTTACTCATACGCCACATTGAACGATGAAGTTTTTCATATAATTCAGTGGTTAAGATGTAAACAAACTCATTCAAAGTGGTTTGCTGTACTTTTTTCTTTACTGTAGTGCTGATAGGAACCAGGGGTTGCAATGCAACTATAGCCATTTATTGTACAAAAAAACCAGCGAACCAACACATGTAATGTCGATACCTCTCTGCCAAGAATGCATTTTAATAATACATTTTAAGCTATTACGCCTCAGGCATCAGGCAGTGTATTCATGTAATTGTAAACAAGGTCACTTTTTTGATGCATAAAGTGTGTGAAACACTGCTTGGGTCCCTATTTGGTTATTTTTCTGTAATGGATCATATCATGTTAAACCACTCTAAATTACTTTTTTACATCTTAACCATTTCATTATTCAGACATTTGTCAAATTCAAGCCCAAGACTAGAGTAAATAGAATTTCCAGTGATGATGTAACATTAGTAGTGCAGAATAATTGTTATAAATTTGTGATTGGGGCATGTTTACCACTGTGTTCCATCACCTCTTCCTTTAACAACACTCTATAAGTGTTTGGGAACTGAGGAGACCAATTGCTGTAGTTTTGAAAGTGAAATGTTTTGCCATTCTTGTTTGAAATAGGATTTCAGCTGCTCAACAGTTCAGGGTCTCCTTTGGTGTATTTTTTGTAATGCGTCAATTTTATTTTCAGTGGGTCATTATTGTAGGCAGGCTAGTTTAACATCCTGACTCTTGTACTATGGAGTCATCCTGTTGTAATACATGCAGAATTTTTGAGGTTGTCAGTCGTCAATGATAAAGACGTCATCTAGATGGCAGCATATAGCAAAATGTATCTCTCTCTCTCTGTATATATATATATATATATATATATATATATATATATATATATATTATATTGTACAGTGTTTAGGATGCCTTCACAGCAAGTCACCTGTGCCATAGACCCTTATCCACCCCCATACCACAGATGCTGGCTTTTGAACTGTGCAATGTTAACAAGCTGGATCCTTCTCCTCCTCTTTAGCCTGGAGGATCCGTGAGTTCCAAAAAGAACTTTAAATTAGTCGGAGGACCATCTCCTTGGTCCGTTTTAAATGAGCTCAGGCCCAAAGAACTCGGCAGTGTTTATGGATCCTGTTGTGTGTGGTTTCTTCTTTGCATGGTTGTTTTAACTTGCATTTGTGGATGCAGTGATGGACTCTGTTCACAGACACTGGTTTTCAGAAATGTTCCTGAGCCCATGCAGAGATTTCAGAGAATCCTGTCTGTTTTTAACGCAGTGTCACCTGAGGGCCCAAAGATCATAAGCAGCCCATTTTGGTTTTTGGCTTTGTGCCTTGCATACAGGGATATCTACGATCTTATGTACCATACATGATAAAATCCCCAAGTTCTTTGCTATTCTGCTTT
The DNA here is from genome assembly GCF_015220715.1 of Pygocentrus nattereri. Lineage (NCBI taxonomy): Eukaryota > Metazoa > Chordata > Actinopteri > Characiformes > Serrasalmidae > Pygocentrus > Pygocentrus nattereri. The sequence continues at coordinate 41,788,935 of NC_051213.1, read as the reverse complement.
AAGAAACATTAGTCTTGAACTGACGCACTATTTCCCTGTGCAGTCTTTCATAGAACGGTGAATCCCTCCTCATCTTTACTTTTGAAAGTCTCTCTTGGATGCTCTTTTTATATATCTGTTCCCAGTACACAACTTTTCCAGTCTTTGTTGCCCCGTCCTAACTTTTTTTGAATCGGTTGTTGGAATCAAATTCAGAATGGCCATTTGTTCTTCAAAGAACAATTGAATTTCTCAGATTCAACGTGTGATATGCTTTCTTTGCACTATTTTCAATTAAATATAGGACTTAAATTCAGCATATATATATATATATATATATATATATATATATATATAAATATTCATAATAGAGGATACTGTTAAGTACTGCTATAATATGTAGTCTTATAAAAATAGTTTTGTGCTGCATTCAAAAACAGCACAATATGTCATTACTGTAAACAAGTGTAACTGAGTATTTTAAATATTAATATTAATAATAGTGTCAAACAATCAATTCAGTGCTCAGCACAACTAAATGTAGTTGAAAAATGACTTGAAATGAATGACGAATTTTTTAAACTACTTTTTCTGCTTTTGCTCTGTATTGATATTGTGACCAACATGTGGAATAACAGGGTGGACAAATGATTCTATATTATTGCACATCTGGTACAAATATGTATTTTTTGTAACCAGTGGATTGACATAGACATGCCTAATTAGACATGGTGTTGGTCTCGGAAGAATACAGAGATGTCTGTGACTAAGACATCACTTACAGCAGGTTAATCATTTAGACTAGGGTGCTGAACTACCACCACTCTAAAACTTTAATGTGACAAGCACTGGGACATATAACTACACCTTAGGATTATCTGGTTGCCTTAGCGTCAATATCAGGAACGCCTGCTCAGCTCCATCAAACAAAGGCAAGAAATACTCGAAATACAAAATGTGAAAGAACCGTGTCACGATGTAATGTTTTAATAATGGGCTTTTGGGCCTTTGGAGAAGTAGAACATGGGAAGAAGGAATGTAAACAGAGATGAGGGGGGGGCGGTGACAGGTGGGCAGAGGTAATGGAGGGATGGAGAGATAGAGAGGAGGGGGAGAGAAAGGGGAGGAGAAAGAGCGATATATAACACGCCGTCCATCTCTTCTTCACTAAACCGGCCTGCGTTCCTCGCTTGCACTCTTTTGACGAAAGTAAAGGCAGCACTCATCCGACTCACAGGTAAGAGGGAGAAGAGGGGATGGATTGTTGGATGGATGGTATGAACAATGTGGAAGTGGCAGCAATATATACTTTAAAAAGGTACCAAAAGGGTGCATTTAACATAGAAGGTTCCTCTAAATAACCCTTCAATTGAAGGTTCTTTACCCTCTTAAACTGTAATGAACTTCTGGGCATGCACTTCTTTACTCCTGAATTTACTCCACTTTGCTTCATTTTCCATGTAATAACTGAATGACAATTCTTAGGATGTCATAAAACACTAGTTTATGTTCTTAAAGAACCACTTTTGTAAAATGGATGTGCAAATTTGAAGGAAATTAAACATACATATAAAAGCTCTATACCTGTTTAAGGTTTGCCTAGAACCAAACATTTAAGCCAAGAACCATTTAGCAACCTATACTTTTAACAAGGTGGGCTTATTATCCAGTATTCTGTGTTATTCTGTAACTACTATACAACTAAACAGTGACTTATGTCATTCTGAGAATGGAGGAATGGAAGAGTGCCCAAGAGTTTGGTCAGGTCAAAGGCTGACCACAGTGACGTTGCTAAAAAGAGACCATTCTGAGCAGAAGCAGAGAAAGTATTAAGCTATTAGCATGTCGATGTCATAACAAAACCTATATAAAATGGTAACATCATGGGATATGAGATTTTAATCCAACTGATTTTGAATTGTGTTTATTGATCCACTTGTTATGAAATGTAAACACCAGGCAAAATGTAACTGCCGGCATCACACGTCACAAGATTTTGATATGAATGACGTTACATTTTCTTAGTGTTTTTCCAGAAACATCATTGAATGAAAGCAGATTATATGCCACTAAACTAAAACCAAAGCAAACATCAAGCAACTGGTGATAAGAATGATTTTACAAGCATTCTTTTAACTTTTTCTGAAAGCTTTAGCCAAAAAAAGACCAATTAATCTTTTAAACAATTAGATATTTTGCTAAATCTAGACATTTCTATATCTTAATTGGTTCTTCATTTTATTTTCTACCAGTATCACGTCCTTGTACTTTGCCTGTTCATAATCTACTGACTTTTAAAGTACAAAAGGTGCTATACAGATTAAAACAAGTCGGGCTGAGCACTAAAACTCACTTGAGGCTGTTACATAACTGTAACTAATCTCGTTTCCATATACCTGGCCTGGATGTGTCCTGTAGCTCCGATGATGCTGCTTCTCCACTGTAACATCACCAGTCCAATGTATGTGTGTCCGTCTATGAATGTCTGCCAGAATCCAATCTTCTTAACAGCTCAAACACTGGGATCACAACTCAGTTCCTGGCTGTGTATGTTCTTATCTGACTTCGATGCAGCGAGGGTTAAGCTGAGCTTCCTTTCCAGCTCTTCAGTATCTGAGTATATTTTTCTCCGTTTCGGATTTCACTCTTATCGGACGGCTCACATTTCCCTTCTCTAGTTAAAGCCCCCCCCCCCAACAGTGCAATCGGGACAGGGCGTGCGAATATGTGTCTGCATGGCGTCCTGGAAAGATTCTCTCCCTTTCTTTTCCTTGTGCAACTGTTTTTAGATTGTACCGAAATAAGCCTCTTTTGGCCCTTTTCAATATTTAATAGGACCCAAAAATACAACCTCCAACATTTCCCGAAGACCCAGCTTTGTGGAGTGCAAACCAACCCCTACATCTCAATCCTTCTCTCTGCAGAATGAACTCCACCCTGAACTCTGAGAATGCCTCCACTCTTGAGAACGCCATGCAGCTGATGATCCAAACCTTCCACAAATATTCTGGCAATGAAGGGGACAAGTACACACTCAGCAAGGCGGAACTCAAAGAGATGCTGACACAGGAGCTGGGCAACTATCTCGGGGTAAGATCATTCACACACTACATTCTTCGTACATTTGAATCAATAAATCCACTTCGATGACTATCAAGACTTCTTCGTGATTACAGCACAAGTGTGATCAACGTAACTGAGTCTGTTATGTGGGCAGTGCACGTCAAACACAAAAAGAACTAAATGAAATCGAACGACCGGTAAACATGCCGTCGTAAGTACACTTAGACTCAGTGTAGGCCTCACCATGGCCAGAAGCCCAGGTAGAAGCAAGGGGAGGTTTCAAAATGAAAAACACTGATCAGGAGCATATCACACAAATAGGTCAAAAAGATGGTTTGCTTCAAAATGCTATTTTTGTTTGAAGTGTAGAACTGGCAGTTAGTGTTCTCCTCAAAGCGTGTTGAGCTATTCAATGATGTTGCATTGTTTCAATGAGCTATGAGTGAGACACAGTTAATATGAAAATATCCTATGTTCTGGTTGTCACGGCATGGTGGACTGGGACTGGGACTGTGCAAGCACTCTTTACATCTTTCTGCTCCAACAGAATGCTCAAGACAAGGATGCTGTGGACAAGGTGATGGGTGACCTGGATGCCAACAACGATGGCGAAGTGGACTTCACAGAGTTCATTATCTTGGTGGGGGCACTCACCGTAGCCTGCAACGACTTCTTCCTGGAGTACCATCAGGACGAAAACAAGAAGTCGGCCAAGACAGACTAGGTACCATCCTATCTCTCTGAACTCAAGCCAACAAATGACCACTGAATGACAGAGGGTGACGGGATGAGAAATGAGGGGAGATGAAGGGGAGGTGGGGGATATGCATGTGTACGATCCTTACCCACGTACGAGTAAGGCGTAACACCATACACTTGTCCATGGCTGGGAAAAACACACCACAGGTCGTGGCGACCTGCTTTGACCCCCCCACAAATAAATTCTTGAGTGAAAAGTTAGGGAGTGAGATCCAGTTCAATGATGGTCATTGTTGAATATGTGAATATTGTCACTTCCCTTTCTCTCTTTTGTTTTTTAAAACCTTTTTTGTGTCTGATCATTGCAAGAACATTCTTCAACATTATAATAAATTTCAACTTTTAAAGACTAAATTGTTCTTTGTGGTTTTTTCCTAGCAATTAGGGGCAAGAGACTGTTGTACATCATAGTGAAGATAATTGAATCAGACAGTATGACTGGCGTAGTCAGCACAATGTGTACTGATGGTCTCAATCAACTATGTTTGAACTGTATTGGAATAATGAGCTGACACCAGTCTGATGGTTGAGCAGATGCTCCTAAAGCACACGTCAGGTTCCAGTCCTTGCGGGCCAAAACACTGCAGACTTCAGCACACTGCCTCTTCAAAACACAACTGATTCAGCTCATCAGCTAATTAACAAGCCCTTTATGAACTATATAGTGCAAATAACAGTAGCACTATGGCTGCAAGGTCCCCAGTTTGACATGCCTGTCCTAAAGAAAACTCTAAGCTTGTATAATAAAATAGTTGGGTCCCTCTTACTGGTACATATTCCACTTGTGTCTAGGCAGGAGAATCTTCATAATACATCGCATTCAAAATTCACATATACAGCATTTGGCGGATGCTCAAGCGACATACAACTAAATCATCGTACAGCAGTAGGCAAATGTAGTGTTTGGAGTCTTGCCAAAGGACACTTACTAGTAAAGCACAATGTTCTTGCTTGGGTGGGGAACTGATCCCCAGATGGCAAAGTGGAGGGCAACAGTGTTGCCCACTAGTCGTGTCATCATTCTGTCGGGGACATAAACAGCACAAAACACATCAAGTTGGAACATTTAATTTACCACAGGGGGCGACAGCAGGGATTTTCAAAAACAGCATTAATTTTTCCTGTAGACATGCCGACTACAAAGTAATGCACAACTGCAGAGGCCTATACCAACCATGAATTGACCCACAGAATGTAGAGACATTTTGCTGACCTCAGTTAAACATGTACACCCATAACCAGAATTAAAAAACGTTCCACACAGAGTAACGAACCTCCAACCTTTATTGAACAGATTAAGGTGAAGTGAGGGGTCAGGAAGAGGAAGGCTGTGAGTAAGGAGGGTGTGTTCAAGATATGCATAGGGGTGCACGTTTAGGTCTCTTGGCAAGATATACCTCCTTCTTCCTTCTGTCCTTTTCTGGGATTTAAAAGCAGAGAGTTTTACAGTGGCATTCTTAGTCAGTGGAAGGTTACTTTTAAGGGAGTTGTGCTGGATTGCCCTGAATCCCTCCGGTGATGATGCATGGTGCAGGACCGTCAGCCAGAGAACCAGAGGGACAATGATGAATCACAGCAAGAGTCCTATCAAAGCCAAGAACACAGCAGTGGACTCGTTCTGAAAATACTGTCAGCTAGAGCTGCAGCCATTATTTTTATAATCAGTTCATTTACGATATTCAATTGTCTAATCGAACCATTGCGGTTTCTACCACTTCCACTTACTTTGCCCAGGCACATCATTGAAAATCTGTGGAACAAGAGAATTCTTCTGTTATCAACAGAAGCCATATCGCCCTCTATGCTTCCTGTGGTGTATTGCAATCTGTCAGAGTAACAACATGTGTAATATGAACATTACAGAGCATTATAGAATGTTTTTAAAGGCCTCGTCCACAAACATCTGGATATTTTTCAGAATTTTTTTCTTAAAAATTGTCCAAGCTTTATTTTTGAAAATTCGCCCAGATAAGAAGGCAAAAATGACTTGAAAAATGCTCACATGAGCATTGCGGCATAATATCTAAAAAAAAATTGATGCCAAACAACTCTAGAAAAAAATGTGATGTGCAAAACAAGGGTCACTGGTTTTATCCACAAAGGGCCAGTGTGGCTGCAGGCTTCCATTCCAACTAAGCCACAGCACACCTCATATAACTCACCAATTGTTTGAGACCAACTAATAGAATCTAGTGTACTTGACCAGAATGGAAACTTGCATTGGTTCTTTATGGGTAAGACTGATGACCTCTGGCACAAAATATACCACATTATGTGACTTAACACAGATTAACGGTCCTTTGCTAATTTGATATCTGGATAGATGTGGATGGGGTAAATGACTAATCCACCTTGTCAAATAATCACTGCAGCCCTCAGCAATATCACAAACCTCATTTTAGCTTCAGTTTTTGCAAATGATGTGGCATGAAATAATAAGCAGGTGGCCCAGATTTCGGTGGGAACCCTGGTCATAGTCCATAGCCAGCTGTATTGATATTCATAAAGATACTATGATACTCAGTATAAAGGTACTAAGATATTTCTCTAAGGGAGGGACTCGAGACAAAGGGTAAAGAGGAGATTAAAGCGAGAAGCTACAACAGTTGAAAGGAGAGGACAAGAGCAGTGTGGAAAAGGTTATGGTACAAACGTAGGGCAGGAGTGTATTTTTACCCAACACTGCAAATGAGATCGACCAGAGACCATAACACACTGTCTGTGCTCACACATTCATTCATAACACATGGCAACATGGGTTAGAGCTGCACACTGCATTAGGACAAATATGATGTATGAGTAGAACCAGAGGAGAAAAAAGGAGTTGTGTGGAGAGGAGAGAATAATGTGAAGAAAGAAAACGGGAGCAAGAATGCAGGGCCTGACCGATTTATTGTTTGGCCAATACAATCAGCCAATATTAAGGTACCATGGATTTATCTGCTTTTATCATGAATCTTTCAAAGACTCCTTAAGGGTTATAGAGGAAAACCATATTCAGAAATGTGATATTTTGAACACCAACCAAACATAATGTCAGACGTGCTATTTCTTCAAATTTTAGTGCACAACGTCTATGTATTTGCTTAAAATAGAGAAAATAAAACATTAAATACAAAATGTGTCATAACTTTGGCACAGGCTGTTTTTTTCTCTCTTAAAATGTGCCCTGTCTAGAGCATATTCTCATTTTCAAATGGAAAATCAACAAAATGTGTAATTTGACCAGGGGTGCCCAAACTTTTGGACTTTATATAATAATTACCATTTATATGGAGTTATTACAATCATATTAGTCAGTAAAGCACTGTTTAATAAAACTACTATTGGTCTTCTTCAATTTTGTCCAAAAAAAAGAAAAAGATATTGGTTATCAAAAATTAGAACTTAAATATTGGTATCGGTATTAGTGTCATATCGGTCAGGCCCTACAAGAAGCAGTGCAAAACTGCATAAATCTGATATGCATATCACAGCTGTAACAAAACCAAGCATTTTTGTCCTGGAAAATGCTGACGCTCTTGCATTTTTCCATCACAACTACTTATGCAAATCTGATCTGGTTGATTCTACCACTATGTTGCCTCTATTTAGCAAAAGAACATAGATCAATCACCCAGCATGCTATAACGTCTCCTAAGACCTTAGACAGGGCCTCTTCTTTTTCACCCAGAAACCCTCTAGCATGTAGCAACAGCTATTCCTTGCTCAATTCCCAGCTCCTTTCAACTGCACCTTTCAAATTGCCTCACTATCAATTTCTGTGTCTTGTAATTAGTGGTTACACTTGATCACATTCTGATTATGTTAATTAGAATACTATATACTGCATCAAAGCCCAAAAAGGACCATTTGCTTGCGTGATCACACAGAAACGATGACGCTAAAAGTGTGACAGGCCTCTACTATGAGAAACAAATCTGTTCTGAATGAGTGGAGATAGAAATGGCTTCGCACAGCTGTTGGAAGATCACCTTTCTCTGGCTCTCCTACAATAATTAGCAGTTAGGAGTCTCTTGAGGAAGCCGTAAAGCTCGGTGGCTGTCAGAAGGCAGGGCTTTTGTGGGTGATGGTGGCTCAATCTTGACGCTGATTGGCTGGCAGAGTGTGGTGTTCTCTCTCTCTCTCCTGTCTTGTGCAGTTTGTCACTTGAAGGGAGGAGAGAGGGAGGTCTGGAGAGAAGAGAGGGACAAAAAAACAAAAAAAAAAACAAAACAAAACTGCACGCATGGTTATTGTTGGTGTTGAGATATTCCAAAAAGTCATTGTATAAACCTAGCAGATCATAACTGCAGTCTGCAGTCCAGCGCGAAAAAGAGTCCCCATCCCCCTCCCCCTGGGCAGGCCCTCTCTCCTCCCTTCGTCCGTCCAGCCTCCAACGGGGCCGCAAAGTGTCCGAAAGTTCTCCACCTGGGGGCCAAGCAGTCAGCCGGGCGTGTTGATGACCGCCTTGGAGGAGTTCTGAAAGAGCGGCTGGAGGAACATCCCAACCGTGCCGAAGACACAAACGAAGACAAAGATCCAGAGGAAGAGCCGGTCGATCACCATGGCAACATATTTCCAGTCCTCGCTCACCTACAAGAGAGACAGAGAGAGACAGAGGGAGCAGAGGGGAGAGTAGGAAAAGCGAGGAGGATGGAGGGATTCAGAGGCAGAGATAAAGGGAAAGAAAGAGAGGTAAAGTAATGGAATGCGAGGGAGAGGGATGATGGAGTGGAACATGGAGTGAGAGATGTGTTGGATTGAAAACAGAGCGAGAGAGAGAGAATGAGTGAGAGAGAGAGAGAGAGAGAGAGAGAGAGAGAGAGAGAGAGAGAGAGAAGGGTCAGGGAAAAGGTTAATGTGCACAGAGACTTCATTCCGCCACACTGCTCTAATGAGGTGAGACGCTGAGGGATTTGCACCGTAACCACGGCGATGGCTGCCGAAGAGGGTCGGCATGGAGACCACCCGTAACCATGGGGATGAGGTCCAGATGATGGACAGAATGAGGAAGGCCTCTTAATTCTCTCTGAAGGAAATCCCCCGCTCCTCTGATAGCCTCTCACACAGCACTGAGGCATCACCAAGCCGACAACTCACTACACTAAAAACACCCCGTCTACAATCAACAATATTCTGTATTAACATTCATATAAAACAGACAGGATGACAAAGATTTTTGTGTTTTAATGAAAAACATAACATTTTATAATATGATGTGTGTGCAACCATACAGAGCTGTTTGTGTTAGCCATGTACCGGCTAGCATTTTTGAATTAAGCTAAAATTGAGCTAAAATTGTCACATCCAAAACAATTACTACTGAAATATTCAAAATGAGTTTAGTCTAAAACCCTGGTAAAAATCTGAAATTTCTTATCAAATCTGATTCATGTTTATTTTATAAAAATAATATATATATTATGCTATATACCTATAAGGAAAAAAACAGTCTTAACTTTCAATCTAGGTTAATATAACTATTTTTTCTACTATTCTTTTCTATTATTTCTATTGGTCCATTCATCTTGAAGTTTTGACACAATGTAAAAAAACAACAAAAAAATAGAGATTTTGTTCCAACAGCAACAATATATAAATTGTGTCCCCCTCCACTTTCTGAAATTATGTGAGGTAAATTTATTGGGTTTATTATCGCATTTAGCACAAAGCCTATATCACTGACACCAAATTTTACAGATGAACTTTTCCATTAAATCTATTACACCAATAGTCTTTTCTTTTAATCTATTCAGTCTAGACAATAGTCTATTGTCACATTCATCATTATCAAAATACTTTTACAACATATTTACTGCAACATGCAAATCATAAAATAACTTTTCTTCTGTGTGTTTCAGTGGCCAACAATGGAACCGCTGTAAAAGAGAAAGAAGCTCATATATTGAATATTAATGAAAACAAGTTAATTCCATAGAGGGAATGAACTTAAATGTCAGTTTTCTTCCATTTTTCTGCACAACTTGTATTCAATTGCTAAGATTAGCATGTTCAAAAAATATATATATATAAAATATGCCATACTTTTTGCACAGGCCACATTTTAGGTCTCATTTTTTCCCATGTGCAGACCTATGCTCTTTTAGATAATCAAATAATAGTGTTATTATTTTTTAACTGAACAAACTACTGCCTGGGCTAAGATTCTTGCGTTAACTCAGATGGCCTAAGACCATAGCACCATACTGTATTTAATAGCATTTCTGATGAATGGACCAAAAGAAACTGAATAAAATCTGTCATTACTGGACATTATTGTTAAGAATACTCTCCTAATGAGTTTGATCCCTGGTGATGCTACAGCCATCTGTAGCCGGGAGTCCAAGAGAGCCCAACTGGCCTCGCTCTGTTCGGGTGGCTAGGATGGCCCCCCCCCTCTCCTGCCATCACTCAGCGCGATGCTAGTCAGCGCAGGCGTCTGTTAGCTGACATAACTGATCTGGCGGTTGGCGCTTTCCCCCGAGCGCATTCAGCTGTCCCGTGACGTTGCGTAAGCGGCAGTTTGAAAAGAAGCGGTGGCTGGTTTCACAGGTCTGAGGAAGCCTGTGCTAGCCCCACCCTCCTAGTGTTGGTAATATCGTGTGATTGGGGGAGTCTAAGTAGCGGATGGAATTGGAAACGACTAAAATTGGGGAGAAATTAAGAATAAAAAATAAAGAATTTTCTCCTAAGACCTTTTTTGGAGAAGTATTATAACAGCCCTGATTTATACTCCATACACAGATAACTAATCTAGCTCATTTTATCCCATAGACCCCCATTCTCATTTTGCGTAAATCTAAAAGCGAGGCCGTGTTTGCATGTATGCAACTGGATGCTATTTAAAAGCCAGTGAGTGAGTGTGGAGTTGATGATGCGCAGTGCCGTGGGGGAGCGAGCGCATATCTGTGCTGTTTAATGCTTTAAGACTGCCTGTCAAAGCCTCCACATCACAGCCTCTTCATACTGCACACAGTGCCTGTATATTGATACCATGTGACCATGTGCAATCTATGCAGCTCTGCACTATATGTAGACAATGACGATTAAAAATGGATGTAGGGGAAAACAGAGAAGGAGCTAGGATTGGCAGTGTGGCACAGCAGGGGATGTTATTAATACCAGAGAATTAAATTTCCATACAGTCCAGAATGGTTCTAATTACATCAACACTTTCATGGCACTGTAAATTTGTAGGTTAAATATGTGTCCTGAATGATGCTTTCCACAGCTTCATGTTTATTTTCTCTGTAAAATAATCTGTTGACTATTATTACATAACTGATAATCATAAGAAACAAGCAATGTTTCATATTTCAGCACTATTTGTAGATATGAAAACCTGACACCCCTTTCTTTAAGCATGATATGGTGGAAATATCATACTTCAATTACTGTGTGTTGCTCAATAAATGCTTCAGTACCACCTCACATTTAAAGCAATAAATGAGCAATGAATACATATGATTTCTTTTTGGATATAACATAGTTTTTTGGATATAATATAACTGTATAAATATTTTGTATAATTGTAATGATATTGACCTCTAATGAGAAATCCTGCCCTAGCATGCCTTTCTAAAAGCAGAATAAACTATGCTGAGTTTCAAGTCTCCACAGTGTTGTTGCATTGCAGCTTGGTCTCTTTCATTAAGGACAAAGCTCCGGGTCACCGACACAGAAAAACACCCATACACTTGGGGCTACTGCAACAGGAACAGGGCAGTTGGGGTCAATGCATTTTCTACCGGAGCACGTCATAACCCAAAAGGCATGACTACAAATTGAAGCTTCTTAATTTTTTACACTTCGGCAAATTTAGGTCCCAAAGGTGAGTGAACGAAAGTCTCGCATAACTATGAAGCAGAAATCTAATGCCAGCTAAGACTTATGAAGAAAAACAGAATAGCCTTTTAGTAAAATGTGCAGTTGTATTCTGACCAGATTTTCAACCAACCATGTTCTCTATTACAACTAGCCATTCACAATAAGGGTTGTACCACTATTCATTTTTACTAGTCAACTAGGTTTTTGATGGTAATCCATCACTGCAGAGCACGCAGTTACATTGCCCCCTGATCCAGTCTCAGTGAGCTTTATACTCCTCTAGCTGTTCTAAAGCATCCATTTTTTCTGGGAATGACGTGCTTTGAAAATTACATGATCCAAAATTCTCCAACAGACAGCAACATTCTAATGAAGGCAATCGCCTTCATACTGTTCCAAAATATGAACTCTGAAGTCAAATGAACTAGTGTGAAAGGGGGGAAATATTATTAATGGAGAAGAACATTCTAGAACACCGTGAATGGGGAACTTTCTACAACAGTGTGAATTGGAGGAGTATATTTTAGAACAGTGTCAATGGGGAGAACATTCTGGAGACTCCAACAAGCATATACTGTGAAGGCACATCAAGCAACATTTAGAATGGCTGGTGTTTGTTGGAGGACACTGAGCAAATGTTTTAAAAAATTTGAATAGGTGAATTCATTAGAATCCATCTCTTAAAACAAGTGTCTGGACACTTTTGGACATGTAGCATGTTTCAATTCACAGGCATCTGACAGAAGCACACAAGCTACATGTATAAAGATTTCAACTCACACTGCGGTCGTCGTCCTCACTCTTCATATGGTTGGCGATGAAGCGTACCCCATCCACAGCTTCCTCAAAGCCTGGGCAGGCTTGCCCCAGCAGGGCCTGTGTGAGGGCTGTGGGAGGCTGCTGCTGCTGCTGTTGTTGTTGCTGCTTCCCCCGGGACAGTGCCGAGCTTTGCAGCGGTGTAGAGGTCCCTTCCCTGCCCTCACGCCCACCCTCCCTCAGCCCATTCAAACCGTCCATGGAACCCCCTCCACTTCCTCCTCCACCTCCTCCCCCCAGTTCGCCTCCAAACTGCTTGACGGAGGCACGATTCACATAGCATGTACATGCCTCTCCACTTTCAGAAGAGACACCCAGGCCCAGCCCGGCCATGAGGCCACCCCGGCCACCCTCCCGTCTCTCGTTGGCTCGGCGTCGCTGGCGAAGGCGCTGGCGCTCACTGCTGTTCCGTGGCTGCCGCATGAAAAGCAGGGCAGGCAGCTTGTCCAGGAAGACCAGCTTGACCCACGGCGGCATGGTGTGGGTAGTGGGCGAGCGGTGGTGCACGTTTAAGACACAAACGCTGGTCACAATGGAGAAGGTGACCAGGACCATGGTGAACATCAGATACTTGCCCACCAGTGGGACGTCCAGTGAGGTTGGGGGCACAATCTTGGAGATAAGGAGCAGGAAGACAGTGAGTGCCAGGAGGACAGAGATGCACAGGGTCATCTTCTCACCACAGTCAGAAGGCAAGTAGAAGACCAGAATGGCCAGAGATGTGATGAGAACGCAAGGGATAATGAGGTTGATAGTGTAGAAGAGTGGCTTGCGGCGGATAATAAAGTCATAGGTGATGTCCACGTAGGTGGGATCCGACGGGTTTTCGTTGCGACGCCCTGGCAAGGCAATGATGTCCCACTCTCCGCTGGGCGTGAAGTCGTCCATGCTGGCCACGTCAGCTCGAAGCACCAGATCCACTTCGGTCCTGTCGTAGGTCCATGACCGGAAGGTGAGCGTGCAGTTCTGCTGGTCGAATGGGAAGTGCTTCACCTCAATTTTGCATGCGCTCTTGTAGATCGCTGGAGGAAGCCAGAAGACGCTGCCATCATAGGAGACTACAGCATTGGAGTAGAAGGACACCTCGTACATCCCATCAGCACTGAAGGAGACAGAAAAGAGGTGGGTGAGGTGGTGCTCAATGAGTTTTGCTTATCTTGCCACACTCAGGGTGGAAGGATCAAATGGTTCCCAGTGTATGATTCATACAATGTAGACAAAATCTAATAATATCATATCTAGTTTAAAAACGGTGTACCTATCTAACTGTAATGTTTCATAATGTACACCAGGTTTTACTTTCAACCCTGTGGATGCAACCTTCGGTCCAGTTGCTGTATCCCTTTTCTGTGTCCACTAAGGTATCTTTGCAAATAACCATAAGCCTCCCAACTCACAGCTGCTGAATGGTTAACTGCTCAGCTCCCATCCAATGTGTTGAGAACCCAGGAAAATGGCTGCAAATATGGGTGAATTAATTAAAATACTGAGATTAAGAATTGTGATACTCTGGTCCTGAAAGCCCTGAGCACCACAAAGACCACAAAGGCTTCTTATGTTGAATAAGACATTTTAAAGCAAAGACATTCAACTCTGCAGGCCTGTGACTCTCACAATGCCAGCAATGAGTGACAAGCCTGAGCCAACTGGTTAGTGAGTTATATCCATGTATGTCCACAGAAAACTGCAGAACAGACTCTGGAGAGCTTGCAAGCTGGTACACAGCTCAATGCAAATCTTCAGGAGAAGCTAGTGTTCACTGAATTAGGCAACACTCACTCCAGGGTTATTAATGTGATCTTCAGAGACTTGAGGAGAGAAAGAGAGAGTGTGTGCATGTATGTTGATTAGGTTGAACTGACCCTTTAAATTATGGTAAGTTCAAGTCAGGTCATTAATGGACTAGCAAAAGTGGCAGGTACCTCCCACACTCAGGTATCACAGAGCAGAAGCCCTGAAACCTACAGACCAGAAGAGTCTGGTACTCACTTGTTGTAGAGTACAACATCTGGCAGCCAGATGTGTTTGGAGGGCAGCCGGACCTTCTTCATGCCGTCAAACTCCTCTGGGATCCATGTTAGACGGTAATCCTGCCATTCCTGAACACAAAATTCACAGGGACAATTCAGTAGAAAGTTAGAACACAAACAAGTGACAGTTACCATCTAAAACCTCAAACAAATTTAGCACTAATATGTAATGCTATTACATCAAAATGTGACAAAATTCCCTGCATAGCCAATATATTGCGTGTGCAATAACTCAGAGGGACACTAACTTAATTTAAATCATTTAAATAGTTGAACTGCTTTATACCATTTGTTTCATATTTATTATCACAATCAGTGCCACTTTACTGTATTCATAAGTACTTAAATCTCATGTACATACTGCAAATTTCTCTATATTGTTTTCAATTATTAAAGTGTTTATTCTTTTATATAAATGGCTACAACTGTAAAACTGCAATTTCCCCCTGGGATCAATAAAGGAATCTGAATCTGAGTCTGAATAGTCAAATCACTCACAGTATAGAGAGAATAAATTACCCTCACAAAGCGCACAAGCAAGTGATCTAACCGAATTATTACTACTTGCATGTACTATTGCTAGTGTCCAGTCATGTTTTATTAACTAAAGTGAAGACTGAATTTGTCTGATTAGAAAGCTTGAGTAAGTACATCCGGCTATAAATTTTGCCAGATTAAATACACACTGGATGAGGCCGTTAAAGAGCCGTAACTAATAGCTGTCGTCCTAACACCCAAACACAAACACTGAGAGTAATGAGCGTCTGGTGATGCTGATGGTGATTTAACATACTTTCTGCTGGGCTTTGATCCGAAAAACCATTAACTTAATAACGTTTAAACTCCCTCCCCCTCAGTTCAGCTGAGCAGTGGGTGTAACACTGGGTCATTCGCAGCTCAGCCGTAGAGTGAAGGTACTGTGGCAGCGTTCTACTGACACTCCTGCCAAGCAACATTTTTAACCATGAAGAACATGAAAGCATGATACAGCTCTATGCGAGCGTGTGCATCAGAAAGCTGCCATGGCCTGCAACACCTCAGGTGCTAATGACCCTGGGTTCATTCATGTATGCATGCAACAGACCCTCTTGGTGTGTTTACACGCATAGGGTGAAAGGTAACAGAAGGAGACATGTTTTGTGAGTAAAGACTGACCTGAGTGAGCCAGACGTTGGTCGTCATGATCTGCTCCCGCTCATGCTAATCACACACACAAAGACAAGAGAACAGCTTTTAAAGATGAGGAAGGGTCATTAAAACCAAATGTACACAATTTTTCCTTAATTCCAAATACAGTGAATCAGCCCAGCTCTGTTTAGTATCTGAAATTTGCTTAGTTTCCTTAGTTTTGCACTGGTTCTAAAAGGCTAATGTAGCTAATTATAGTTGCACATTGCAAAGCAGTTTTTGAGATACATTGTTCTAACTCCGGTTTGTCCGGTCTGAGTGTTTGATTCGGGCTTGTATACAGCTTTGATTGGATGCACGGTTTCCATGTAGCAATACAATTTTGCATAATGTTTACCAATAGGAATGTATGGAGTGCGAAAGTTTTGGCACCAACACACACACTCAACTCACCACAGATTCCACCAACACACCACACACACACACACTGAAACCACCACACATAACATACACACACACACACACACATACACTTTTAAGGAAATGGGAGATTTTAGGTAGCAGTGTATTTAAGGTGGCACTGGATTTAATGTAGCAGATTTAAGATGGTAGTGGATTTAAAGTGGAAGTGTAGTTAAGGTAGCAGGAAATTTGTAGTGAACTTAGGCAACCATAGCAAATTAGCACCACAACAACCATATAGCAACTACCTGTGATACCATATCAATAACCTACCATCCACTTAGCAATGCAATAGCAACCACATAGGAACACCATAGCAACTCCCTGGGATACCATAGCAACACCACAGTAACCATCTAGTAACCACTTAGCAATACCATAACAACCACATGGAAAACCACAGCAAAACCATAGCAACCAACTAGCAACCAGCTGGCAACACCATAGCAACCATCTAGCAAACACACAGCAGCACCATAGCAATCACCTAGCAACCACTTCGCAACATCACAGCAACCACCAGAGACACCAGAGAAACCACGATAGACACTAGTAACAACCATTTAAGCTGCACAACCGTTCTGCGTTTCCTCCACGAAATGTATGTTTCTAGTTAGTAATGGAAACTTTGCATTCAGGAGCTCCCAGAAAGGCTGTACATACCAGATGGTTAACTTCATCCCAGTGGTGTCATCAGAATTTTATTTTAGAAGGGTGCCTGGTTACAAGTTGGTGGACAGTTAGGAAACAATATCTCAAAGACATCACTATAGTAACAATGGCAACCACATTACAATCCCACATTTTGTTTGAATCCAAATAGATTTTGTTGCACATCAAACGGAATATATCCCACACACTGAACCTTTACATTCAAATGGCATCTTTCAGGTGAATCAACTCACTGCAATTTCATCTTTCCCATTGGCTCCTAGCTCCATCTATTTGCATAGTGGGTGTATTTGTCCACCTTGTTTTGCTTGCCATCAGCATGTTGTCATTGCCCCAGGTTACCTTCCCATAAGCAGGATTGTACACACTTTCAGTGTTTTGCTTCGCCACCTGGCCTCTTGTTTTTGGTTATAAAAGCATGGTAGCATTTTCCTTGTGTGCTATTGCTCTGGCTGGATACAACAACACCCACACTCACCCTCCAGGTTACGTCATGAGCATTTGGTAAACTGTTAAATTACAGTTCATTAGAGTTAACTGCACAATTAACTATTAGAAGATATAAGCAAATTGTGGTTTTAGATTAAAATAGTATGATTTGATTTTATGTGAAATTATTAGTTATTGTCATTGTAGCCAAGCAAATACAAAAGTACCCTCTATTAACATAATACGAGAGAAGAAATGCATGTTTAAACAAAACACACGATTGTTTACCTCACATTTAATTGCTTAGTAATAACAACTGGCAGAACATTAGGGCAGGTAACGGCTTCTACCTTTTACAGCACTAGAAGTAGAAGTCTGGGCAGTATGGTTGAAAAACTGGAGCAGGCTAATGCTGCATGGTGGTTTGAAAAAAATCATCATTCCGTGCCTCATCATAAAGTCGGTTCAAAACTGTGATGGCATAAAGGTAAATAAGTCAAGCTACATGCTGCATCTGGTTGTTCTATATTATCTAGAATCTTGAGTTCCCCCCTTGTAAATACAACTACTTCAGCTGTTTGAGTGGAACTTCAGTCTAAACAGACAAAAATGTACTCTGACAATGTCTGATACTGTTTTAACTATGCTACATCCTTTTTCTCCATTTTAGATGCCAAGCACCCCATACACATGGCTTGCAACTCACTCGCACACATTTAGCAGGCACAATATTCTCCATACGAGGGCACCACATTAGCCCATCATAAATGCCTTAAAGCCAACGTGAATTTATTAGTGTCAAATTGGCTTAACTGATAACAATTCCCATTGTTTCACATGAGAAAATAAGCTGGACAAGCCCACAAACATCCAAAATGCACTAATATATCTTAAATCTTCAGGCAATAAACAACACTCAGAAG
This sequence comes from Pygocentrus nattereri, assembly GCF_015220715.1. Lineage (NCBI taxonomy): Eukaryota > Metazoa > Chordata > Actinopteri > Characiformes > Serrasalmidae > Pygocentrus > Pygocentrus nattereri. Next base: position 41,770,865 of record NC_051213.1, on the reverse strand, counting down.
AGCTTCTCTGACATCAAGGTCTGAGATATGATTGTCTTACAACTTACTAGGTCTGATCTGATTGGACGGGCCAGGTGTTGCTCTAGGACTGCTAGAGCACTTGTGATAGAACCTCTGCACTTACAGTGTATTTCAGTCCTGGTTCACACGTTCTCAACTCATACAGATTATGGCCTTGTTCCTCAGTCAGGGTCAGGCAGGTCCCCGGAGATACATTACAGGGCATTAGCTTCCAGCTAACAGCCTGGATAGATGTCTCTTTATTTACACTGCACTAAAGGCGTAGAGGATGCTATAGAGTGGAAATTAGCAGAGAGAGCTCAGTGAGCAGGAGGACTATAGGAGCAGTGCAGCGCCGGTGGGAATAAGGCTGTAGAGAGAAGCTGACAGAGCAAACAGAGTTACATCACACAACTATGTGGGTTTAGAGCCTTTTTTAATTCTTTGTACACAAACCAGTCTTCATCACAGCTCTCGAGTACATCTATCTATCTATTTATCTATCTATACTATATTTCCAAAAGTATTTGCTCGTCTGCCTTCACACACATATGAACTTGAGGGACATCCCATTCTTAATGCATAGGGTTTAATATGATGCCCACCCTTTGCAGCTATAACAGCTTCAACTCTTCTGGGAAGGCTTTCCACAAGGATTAGGAATGTGTTTATGGGAATTTTTGACCATTCTTCCAGAAACGTATTTGTGAGGTCAGACACTGATGTTGGACAAGAAGGCCTGGCTCGCACTCTCCGCTCTAATTCATCCCAAAGGTGTTCTATCGGGTTAAGGTCAGGACTCTATTCAGGCCTGTCAAGTTCTTCCAATAGGGGCTGTCCCCAAACTGTTCCCACAAAGTTGGGAGCATGAAATTGTCCAAAATCTCTTGGTCTGTCGAAGCATTAAGAGTTCCTTTCACTGGAACAAAGGGGCCGAGCCCAACTCCTGAAAAACAACCCCACACCATAATCCCAGTCCAGTGGGAAGCACTTTGCATTGCACTTGGTGTTGTAAGGCTTAGATGCAGCTGCTCGGCCATGGAAACCCATTCCATGAAGCTCTCTGTGTTGTTCTTGAGCTAATCTGTAGGCCACACGAAGTTTGGAGGTCTGTAGCGATTGACTCTGCAGAAAGGTGGCGACCAGCACTCACTGACCCTGCTCCATCATTTTACGTGGCCTACCACTTCGTGGCTGAGTTGCTGTTGTTCTCAATTGCTTCCACTTTGTTATAATACCACTGACAGTTGACTGTGGAATATTTAGTAGTGAGGAAACTTGTTGCACAGGTGGCGTCCTATCGCGATACCACGCTTGAAATCACTGAGCTCCTGAGAGCGACCCATTCTTTCACAAATGTTTGTAGAAGCAGTCTGCATGACTAGGTGCTTCTATCTATCTATCTATCTATCTATCTATCTATCTATCTATCTATCTATCTATCTATCTATCTATCTATCCATTTACAGATGTATTTTCAATTAATCGCATTCATTTACACACTTAAAAAAAGATGGTTCTTCAAGGGATATTTAGTAAAGAAAATGGTTCTATCTAGAAACATGAACACTCACAGAACCCTTTGCACGATTAAATGGTTCTTTTCATCATTAAATGGTTGTTCAGGTTGATGGAGAATGTGCTGTAGATGGTTCTATAGAGAACCTTTTTAAAAGGGTTTAATATAGCACCAAAAGGGTTCTTTTACACCCTTAAAAAGATGGCTCTTCAAGGGTTGTTTAGTAAAAAAAAGGGTTCCATCTAGAACCATAAACACTCAAAGAACCCTTTTCACAATGAGTGTTCATGGTTCTAGACAGAACAATTTTCTTTACTAAACAGCCCTTGAAGCCAAAAATCATCAAAACAGGATTTGACCAGGGGTGCCAAAACTTTTGTATATGCCTGTCTGAGAGGATTTCAGTGAGCTCAAACATTTGTTGCAACATCTGTTTGCACATCTGTTAGCACAACTCCAATAAAAAGTGTCTTTTTGATTGATGGAGCATGTGCTGTAGATGGTTCTACATAGAATCTTCTTGAAACATGTTCTATATAGCACCGAAAGGGTTCTTTTACACGACAATAAAACACCTTTGGTAAAGACCATGGTTCTATGTAGAACATGCTTAAAAGGTTCTCTGCATGGCAAAACGGATTGATAGATTGATGGAGAATGTGTTACATATGGTTCTTGACATCATTGCAATAACAAAACCCTTTTTGGTGAACAATTAACCATCTACAACACATTCTCCATCAATCTAGTGAACCCTTTCATGATGCAAAGAACCCTTTAATCATGAAAAGAGTTCTTTGAGTGGTCATGGTTCTATATAGAGAACCCTTGAAGAAGCATCTTTTTAAGTGTGTCAGTATTCATTTTTGTATCTATTCTCTTATTGATGTACTTATTTATTGCTGTTTCTTTTCATTTCCATGTATTAATTCCAGGACGATGTGCAATTTTTATGAATAATTCAAAATAGTGTTCACCGACATAATCAACAGATTGACACTGAAGGAGCCCCTTAAACATGTATTTCATGTTATTCACAAGCTTCGCTCTGTGTGTCCTACAAGCCCAACATCCGGTAAGATTAAATCATATTAAAGGAAATAGGATATTAAAGATACAATATTAAAATACTGTATATGGAATAAACTATACGGCCAAAAATATGTGGACACCCTCCTAATCAGTGATTTCAGCCACACCCATTGATAATGGGTGTATAAAATCAAGCACGTAGCCATGCAATCTCCATAGATAGACACTGGCAGTAAATGGGTTGGGTAGTACTAAAGAGCTCGGGTTTGCCACAAGTCAGCTCCGGACCTTTTAGATTTGCCTTATAAGTGCTATTATAACATCTAGTAGCAACAACAACTCAGCCACAAAGCGCTAGACCATGTAACACTAGACCACAGGGTGGAGTTTTCAAGTGCTAAAGTGTGTGGTGTGTTAAAATTACCTATCCTCTGGTACATCACTCACTACAGTCCCAAACTTCCTCTAGAAGCAACATCAACATAAGAACTGTGCACTGGGAGTTTCATGAAATGGGTTTCCATAGCTGAGCAGCTGCACATAAGCCCAAGATAATGTCGTATGTCGCCACTGGACTGTGAAGCAGTGCAAACAAGTTCTCTGTGATGAATCATGCTTCACTATCTGGTAGTCTAATGGATGAATCTGGGTTTGGTGGATACCAGAAGAACACTGCATACCGGAATGCAACAGTGCCAACAGGAAAGTTTGGTAGAGGAGGGATAATGAGCTGGGGCTGTTTTTCAGGGTTTTGATCCCCTTAGTGATGTTAATGCTACAGCATACAAATACATTTTAGACAATTATATGGTTCCAACTTTGTGACAGTAGTTCGGGCAAGAGCCTTTTTTCCTAAAAAAAAACAAAAAAAAACGAGTATGTTTGGAGGAACTTCAGTGGTCTGCACAGAGCCCGCTGGGATGAAATGAAATGTCAAAAGTGAGCCAGGCCTTTATGGGTCTCACAAATGCTCTTTTGACTGAATGGGCACAAATTCCACATTCCGAAATCTTGTGGAAAGCCTTCCTAAAAGAGTGGAGGATGTTACAGCCACAAAGGGGCTTATGGTTTTGGAAAGGGCTGGGCAACAAGCTCACAGGTGTGGTGGTCAGGTGTCCACATACCTTTGGTCATATAGTGTTTATCTATATATAATGTTTTTACTAAATGTAAAGGCACCTTCAATAGTTTTCTCCATATTAAGTCCGCTTGATTTACCCAACTATCACTACTTCATAATTCCTCAAGGGGGCACTAATCTAATGTCTCCAAGTTTTTTTAATATGTACATCTATGCATACCCCGTGATCTTTTTAATGCAAAGATAAACTCACCACACTGATGAGCTGGGCCAACGACACCATTAGCTGCACTGTCACCAGCTCTGAGCCATTGGTCGCTGGCCGGATCAGTTTGTTGTAGTGGGCAGGGTTTAGGAGATGCTCCACCAGCCGTTCCTCTGTGTCAGCCCCTCGGCTACCTAATAGAAGAAAATGAAACATGGCTTAGTTATATCAGTCAAGTCGAGTCATGTTCTTTACTGTTACGGGCGGATAGAAATGAAGTTTTACTGTACAATGAAAACTCTTCGTGACTCTTTTTTGGTGCTTTGACAAGAAAAAGACTAAGACACAACATAGAGCGCGGGCGAACAAACCGTGTTAAATGCAGCAGTACGAGATACAGCTTTGACTGAACACAAAGATCCAGTTTCAAAGAGTGGTGTTCCACACAGTGCTCGCTGGAATTATGGAGTGTTTGGCAAAGATGAGCAAAACAGCAGCTTATCCGTGCATTTCAGCAACAACTCAGCCGAAGGCAGCTCTTCGGAACAGAGACTGTAGGGCAAACATCAACTCAAAAAGCACATGTTCTTCAGATTAATTCATTTAATTTACTGTTTCTGGTTGGAGTTGTAAACATGGCTCTTTAAAAACGGCAAAGTTGACAACAACAAGGTTTCAAGTTCAAACCTGACATGTCTGATTGAAATGTCATGTACCTCTAAGAAACGGTCACTTACGAAAGATCCGACCAACGAAATCCAGATCTGGATAAAAAATGAACCCAAAGGTGAACATGAAAGCTCCACCAGACTCTTTTGATGAAGGTTCTATAACAATAAATAAAGACTAAAAACTAGATATTAATGCTAGGAAGATTTTACACAACAAATAGCAATCATGGTGAAGGTGAAGGACAGAGCTACAGAGATTATGGGTGGGCAATATGGCAAAAATATCATATGATACTTAACATTTTTATGCGGAAGGCCACAAGGTAGTTATCAATTTCTGGACTGCTATCTTAAGATAACAAGTTAACTATTTTGTTATCTCGAGAAAACAAAGTTTAACAACTTGACAAAAGACATTTTTATATGGGATTCCAGAGAGACCATAAGGTGGTTATAATTTTCTGGACTGTTATCTTATGATCCCGGGATAACAAAAGATATTTTGTGATAACGAGTTAATTACCCTGTGATAATGAGTTATTTTTCTTGTGATCCCAAGATAACTAGTTATCTTGACATAACGTGTTAGATTTCTTGTGATCCCAAGGTAACAAAGTTGTCCTCTTGAGATAGCGAGCTGCTTTTCTTGTGATCCCGAGATAACAAAGTTGCTCTTTTGAGATAACAAGTTAGCTATCTATAAAAGTTTTGCTCATCCATTTCCGGACAACGCAAGAGCAGGAAATGCTTACTTTTATTATTGTTTATTTAAAATTTTATTTTTGAAGTATTTTAATAAGTTTAATTTATTTTACCTTAGGAAGAGACAAATATTCCTCAGGATGTTTAAAATAAACTTAAGAGTTTTTGTGAAAACTATTTATTTAGTTATTTAAGAAAAGTTTATTTATATAGAAGCTTTGTAAACATGACCACTGTGTATCAAAAGAAAGTACCAAAAAAGTTCAATATCACGATTAAAACATGATAAAAAATGACAGATTAAGGAGTGGATTAAAAACAATAGACAAAAGCAATAGCCATACAATTAAAAACAAAAATAAATAAATAAACAAACATTAAAATGCCAATTAGAAAAATTAGAAAAACACCTTCAAAATAAAACAGTTCAGACGTATCAAAATACATCTGATGTCTTCTTTTATTTTCGTCAGGTTCCTGGACTAATCGTTTATGATTAAGTTTCGAGGTAACCGTGCCACCATTACTTATGTTAGTTCATCTGGACCCCTTGGCAGGTTTTAGTTGAATATTCCTGCTCTACAGACTTACAGCACCATGGAACAGCAGCATACAGCCTGGGCTCCTGAAGGACAAGCTGGAGCAGGCAGGGGTGGACCATCACATAATGCACCGGATCCTGGACTACCTCACCAACCGTCCACAGTATGTGAGGACAAGGGACTGTGTGTCTGACACGGTGGTCTGTAACACAGGGCACCGCAGGGAACTGTGTTGGCACCGTTCCTCTTCACCCTGTACACCGCAGACTTCATGCACAACTCAGCAAACTGCCACCTACAGAAGTTCTCTGATGACTCAGCGATCGTCGGCCGCATCACAAATAAGGACGACGGAGAGTCCAGAGAACTGATTCACGACTGGACTGGTGTCTGCGGAATCACCTACATATTAATGCGGGGAAGACCAAAGAACTGGTGGTGGATTTCCAAAGATGCACACATGCACCTCCAGCAGTGAACATCCAGGGAATGGATACTGAAAGAGTGGACTCTTATAGGTACCTGGGTGTCCTTAACTATAAATTGGACTGGTCAGACAACACTGCTGCACTTTACAGGAAAGGACAGAGCAGACTCTACCTGCTCAGGAGACTGAGGTCGTTTGGAGTGCAGGGGCCACTCCTGAGGACCTTTTTTGACACAGTGGTGGCATCAGCCATTTCTATGGAGTGGTCTGCTGGGGTGGCAGCATCTCCACTGCAGACCGGAAGAAACTGGACAAAGTGATCAGGAGGGCCGGCACAGTCCTGGGGACTCCTCTAGACCCAGTGCCGGCGGTGGGAGAAAGGAGGATGCTGAACAAGCTAGCATCCATGTTGGAGAACGACTCCCACCCCATGCATGAGACTCTGGCAGCACTGGGCAGTTCCTTCAGTGACCGGCTCCTTCACTCCAAGTGTGTGAAGGAGCACTATCGCAGGTCCTTCCTTCCTGCTGCTGTGAGACTGTTCAACCAGCACTGCTCCCAGTAGACCACACACACACACAATATACACACATACAATATACACACACACAGTATACTCACATACAATATACACACACACAATATACACACACACAGTACACACACATACAATATACACACACAGTATACACACATTCAGAATGTAAATATTTTTCATTGTGCAATATTTTCATAAGTGCAATACAGATCTTATGCCACTCTTATTTTTATTCTTATTCTTATTTTGTTGTAAATAGTCTAGAGATTTAAGTTCAATTTTTATTATTTATAATGTTTATAATGTTTGTACTGTTTCCCGTTTCTATTACTCTGTGTCTTACTTCTATTACTCTGCTGCTGTAATTCTGTGAATTTCCCTGCTGTGGGACTAATAAAGGATTATCTTATTTTATCTAATCCTCCCGATGCCCTCTGCTTCAGGACCACGGTCAGCACTGTTCTGCACCTCCAGACCAACGTAGCACACCTGAGGCCGACTGTGTCAAAGACCACAGAGCAGATTCACAAATGAGCTGAACTTAAAATGCATTACTCCTTATGACAGAAACTTCTTTTTCTCTTAAAGCTAGTCTAAAAAACAAAACTGAAGTCTCTGGTCATACAGCACAATTCTTCATATCATTCTACATTCTATTTACAAAACAAAATTTTTATTTTAACCTTCCTTTAAAATATCATGACTTTTGCTCCACCTATAAAACATCTTTGGATGATTGATTACGTCATCGTGCACCAGACACTCACTCAATCCTCATCTAAGCCAATTATCTTCCTGGGTTACAGGCGGCACTGGAGTATATCCCATTGAGGCAGAAAGGCGGAAGGCAGAAAACACCCTGGACAAGCTGCCAGTCCATCACAGGGAAGACAAAATCAGACATAAACATTCACACATTCGCTCACACCTAGGGGCAACGTAGCATCTCCAGCTGGCCTGACTGCATGTCTTTGGACTGTGGGAAGCAGGAAACCCACACAGATACGAAGAGAAGATGCACACTCCACACACAGTGTGTCCCAATCCAGGGGCTGGATCCTTCGAAGGATGCAGTCTACAAAGGCATGTCCTTCAAATGCTGCGTAGACACGCTAAGACTGAACTGAGATGAGACCTTTACTGCTGCCTCACAAGCCGCCGCTCCTGTCAAGCTATTTTAAAGTTTTTTTAAAGATGGAGCCATAAACTTTGATTATTTTTTTTTATTAATTAGAGCTGGAGATTTTCTTAATGAAACATACGTTTCGCACATTCATTGGCTTCTTTAACATCTGTATCGTTAGCTATTCGAATCAGTTTAAACCCAATACATTCATTTAAAAGTGAACTCCTCATCATATGTCATCATATTCATGAATCTTTGCCGGCATGCAATGAACCTCGGGATATGCTGGCTGGCGAAGGATCCATCCATTGGATCCTTGGATGCCATGGAAAAGAAGGACACATTTCTCGGCCGCATATGAAGGAGGCTTTGAAATGGCACAGCCTATTCGTACCACTTTCAAATGCAGCCCTTGAAATAGGACGCTGCTACAGAGAGGACCCTGGTTGCCCGGTCTGGGAATCGAACCCAGGCCCTTCTTGCTGTGAGGTGACAGCACATACTTGTTTTAGACAGTTGACCGTATTTCTTTAAAAAATTGCATTTGAGAACGTTCTTCAATCTTAGGAACACTCATGACGTCATTCTTTACAAAGCCAAACAGGCCGCTTTGTTGCTTCTTTAGACTCTTATTCTGCAGGGTGTATTTTGGTTGGTCCATCTGAATTTACATGACCAATTAAGGCACATTATTCAGTAACTGCATGAAATAAATGCAATTTTTTAAAAATTTTGTAACAGCTCCCCTCAAATGAACAGAAAATGTGTTTTATGATCACACATATTGCTATACGCTTACAATTTTTGGCTGAGAGCCAAAAATGCTCTTTGTATTATTTTATAATAATAGTCATGCTTATAGTTTATAGACTAGATTTGTGGAAAATAGCTCAGCTTCCTTTATTATAAGGGTTTAAAATTACATCACCCATCTATTTGACTGGAAAGAAGACAGCTACAGCCTCATATGACACCCACCTTTTAAATGTAGCTAAAATATGAAAGTTATGAAGAATATAACACAGTGCATTTTGGAACCACTGGTGGCTATGACTGAGATATGTAAATGAGCGCTGTTCTGACCCTGCATTGTGCCTCATTCACAAAGCAGTGTGGACTGAACTTCACGTAACTTGGACGTGAATGGGCGGAGCTATACTTTATTATCCATTTATGAGGAGGAAATGATACTTTTCAAAGCTTCACTCCACCCTTAAAGTAGTGACGTGTTCTCTCACCGAGCATCTATTAGTCCTTATAGAAGGCAATACAACAAAGCCGCCTTATCTCTCCTAAATCTGCCCCCAGCAGTTCTATCTCTGAAATCTAGCAGCTATATTTTGGGAGGCGACTTCTTTTGTCTTATTTCTGAAAGGATCTAAAGAAGTGCTGCTTCTGCTTGTCCCATGAGTCGAAACCTTTTTTTCCCTTTTGTCGATAAATAGCAGCTCCCTGAAGAGCTGAAAAGCTAAATCCAAAACAAAGTCAATGCTTTTCTTCTATCATGTTGCATCCTGCTTTGCTTTACCCAGAAATCTCAGTCTTTTGTCTGTTCCCAACTGAAAGCATCCTCTTTTACTAAAGCGGCACACAGCATATGAGCCTGTCTGCTGACATCTTCTTTGTTTCGTGGCTCAGAGTGGAGCTCCACAAAGGTCAGATGCTTTTTCAGTTCCCGAGTGCAGTAAACAAGTTAGTACTCTTTTAAATGAAGGTTCTATAAAAATAAATAAAGTTCTAGATATTAATGTTGGGAAGATTTTACACAACAAATAGCAATCATGGTGAAGGACAGAGCTACAGAGTGTAAGTGTGGGCAATATGGCAAAAATATCATATTATGATACTAAAAAGACATTTTATATGGTCCAGAGAGGCCATAAGGTAGTCATTTTCTGGACTGTTATCTTCAGATAACAAGTATCTTGTGCTCCTGAGTTAACAAAAGTTATTTTGTGATAACGAGTTAATTACCTTGTGATCTCAAGATAGCAAAGTTGCTCTATTGAGATAAGTTATTTTTCTTGTGATCCCGAGATAACAAAGTTGTTCTCTTGAGATAGTGTGCTAGTTTTCTCATGACCCAGAGATCACAAAGTTGTTCTTTTGAAATATAAAGTTCATTAAGATAACAAAAGTTCTCTTGCGATGACAAGGTAGTTATCTTGTGGTCCTGAGACAACAAAGATGTTCTCCTGAGATAACGAGTTCATTATCTTGTGCTCCCGAGATAAGTTATTTTCTTGAGATAACAAATTAGTTATCTTGTGATCTCAAGAAATCAAAGTTGTTCTCTTAAGGTAACAAGTTAGTTGAGATGTCAAGATAACAACGTTGTTATCTTGAAATCACAAGAGAATTAACTCGTTATCTTAAGGTAACAAACTATAGCAACACCTCATGGCTTCTCCAGACTTCCATGTTTCCCACATGTTGTACTGCATTAAACAAGGTAAGCAGAACTAATTCTGTCTTCTTTGTGATGAAACATGAAGGTGAATTTTAAGTACCTTGCAATGTCCATGATATACTCAGAAGAGCCTACGATAAGAAAACGCATCTCAATAAAGATAAAATCTTGTGGGTCCACCACAGGCTCCACACTGCTTAAAGATCTTTGGGGCTTGTGGCCATGCAACGTGGAGTGTGCCACAGTCAAAAAGGGACTGCTGTTATTGCTGTTTTGTGGGGGTTGGTTGTAGTGTATAGATGTATAGATGTGTTTATTGGAGTAATTGTTTCTGAGCAGGGTGGGCTTTGTAGTGAACTAATGGTTGGTCTACCTTCTTCACAAGTTCTCCCAGTGTTTCGTGTCAGAGAAGCACTGGGCTGGGCATTACTGGTCTTTGTAAAGATTTGCTGTTGAAGTGCCTGTTCAAACAAGAGCATTTGTACACAGAATATTTTCTGCTTCTTCTGCGCTTAAGCTACAATATCATCATATTGCCCACATTTAACAGAGCTGTAGCAAAGACCTCAAACATCTCTGTCAGTGCAACTGTTTCGATGACATGCAAGTGGAATGTTTATGAAACCACAACTAGTCACCCCCAGACAGATGCTAAAGATGCAAATGTCTGGAGAAAGCTCAGAATGATCCCAAGAACACCATCCCTACAGTAAAGTACGAAGGTGGGAGCATCACAATATGGAGCTGTATGCCTGTAAACAGCACTAGGCCGTTACACGTCAATGAAGGAAACATGAAGGGAGCAAAGTACAGGTGGCTACTTAATTTTGGACTGAATCCAAGGAGAAGATGAACATTTCAACAAGATAATGACCCCAAACATGCAACTAAAACAACTTAAGACTCATTTCTTGCATGGCCTAGAGCAGTGGTCTCCAACCTTCCTGGAGAGCTACCTTCCTGCAGAGGTTATATTCAATAAGCTGGCGTGCCCCTTACTGACCCTAATACTTGGGAAGAGGTTGATTACCTGGAGCAAGTGCGGCAGTATGTGGTTGGAACTAGTCTCTGCTGGAAGGCTGCTCTCAAGGACGAGGGTTGGAGACCACTGGTCCAGCCAGTCTACTGACTTTAAATATATGTATAAATGTACATAAAGAATAACCGTGCACTAAAATATTTGTAGAGGATGTGTTAACATATTTTCTTCTTTGCAGACAACTGTAACTCTATAAAGTGCACACACAGCCCTGCCTTTCTTTCTCTCCTCCCTCAAAGTAAATCTTTCTTTTTCTCCCCTCTCTCGCTCCGTGTTCAGTGGTCAGGAATGATGGCTTTACACAGCAGATCAATGAAGACGCTAATCATGCACCATAAACTCTACCTCCCCTTCTCCTGCTGTCATCCACTGCATCTCTCTCTCACTCAGTCTAACAGCATCTCCTCTATCCCTGCCCATTACTGGCACAAGCTTCTGTTTACTCTGCATCCCCCATTACTATCACACGCCTTTTCAAGTCTTCACATATAATATCAAAGTGCTCAATGTTTAGTCTGTCTACTCTTGACCTTTATTACAGCTTCCATTCTTTACACTAGACTTGCTTCAAGTTCCAAAACTTCAGGGATATTTTTTCAGACCTCCAAAGTTCAGTCTTAGAAGCTGGCTGAATCTTCTGTGTCTCACGATCCTGCACTCAGTGGGTAGCGCTGTTGCCTCTCAACAAGAAGGGCCTGGGTTTGATTCCCTGGCAGGTGACAAGTGTCCTTTCTGTATGGAGTTTATATGTTCTCCCACTGTCCAAAGACATGCAGTCAGGCCAACTGGAGATGCTAAAGTTCCCCTAGCTGTGAAGGTATATACACAGACATATGGGTCTGCCCTGTGATGGGCTGACAACCTGTGCAGAGTGTTTCCTGCCTTCCACCCAATGAGTGCCATTTTCACTGTAGCTTTTGATCATTTTTTACTCTGTTTTTTCACTTCTTTTTCGTTGACTTCCTTTTCTTTATGCAAGAGGATTATCTTATATCTAGTCTCCTTTAACCATTTTAGATGCACATAATGGGCATAACGAAAGTGCCTCCCTTAGGAACAGCTTTTGTTGGAAAGACACAGCTGTTACCCGTTGGTTTTCAGACTGGAAGTAAAGACAGTAATCAGAATTATTAACACCTGAAATATGTGATTATTATTATTATGGGACAAAACATGGCAACTGTCTCATCCATAGTGTTAGGGCTGTGCAGCGTTTGGTTAGTTAATCATTATTGATCTTGCAGATGGCTGCAACATGCAAATGCCCCGCAATGGACTGGCGCCCCATCCAGGGTGTATCCTGCCTTCCACTGGGATAGGCTCCAGCTCCCCACCGCGACCCAGAAGGTTAAGCGGCTTAGATGATGTGTGTGCGTGTGTGCATGCAACATGCACAAGTCCGAGTGTTTCTCTGGGTTTATTTGATGAAACAAGGCAGTAAATGAAGGCCAATCTTTAACCAAGTCACATCACTGATTTAACACTGCATTAAACTAGAATTAGAAGGTGAACAAACTTGGAGGAAAGATGATTTATCAAGGCCTCTGCTAAAGTCTCTGAAATCCCAGGTGGTTGCTAAAGTGTTACTATACTGTTGCTATGGTATTCCAAGTAGTTGCTAAGGTGTTTCTATGTTATCACAGGGGGCTGCTATGATGTTGCTAGGTTATTACTATAGAATGCCAAGTTGCTAAGGTGTTGCTATGTTATGACAGGGCTGCTATGATGTTAAATTCAAAGTTGTTGCTGTTGCTAGGCTGTTGCTATGTTATCCCAGGAAGTTGCTAACATGTTGGTAGACCATTGCTATGGTATCCCAGGTGGCTGCTACGGCATTGCTTGGCTATTGCTGTGTTATCCCAGGCAGTTGCTAAAGTGTTACTATGGGCTGTTTCTATGGTAACCCAAGAGGTTGTTAAGCTGTTGCTTTGTTATCACAGGGGCTGCTTAAATGTTGCTAGGTTATTACTATAGAATCCCAAGTGGTTGCTAGGGTGTTGCTATGTTGTTGCCATGCTATCTTTGGAAGTTAAGTTGGTAATCCCAGGAAGTTGCTAAACTGTTACTATACTGTTGCTAGGGTAATTTTCTGATAAGAAAATCAAAAAAATGTAATTTGTCCAGGGGTGTTCAAACATTTGCATGTAAGTGTGTGTGTACTGTGTGTGCACATATATATATGGCAGCATCCTAAGCAATGAGGGCCAGACCTCTCTTTCCCCAGCCACTTCCACTAGGTCTCTAAGGGGGATTCCGAGGCGCTCCCAGGCCAGCTGGGCGATATAATCACGCCAGCGTGTCCTGGGTCTTCCCCGGGGTCTCCTCCCAGGTGGACTTGCCTGTGACACCTCCCGAGGGAGGCATCCAGGAGGCATCCTAACCAGATGCCTGAACCACCACAGCTGGCTCCTCTCGACGTGAAGAAGCAGCAGCTCTACTCCGAGTCCCTCCCGGATGACTGAACTTCTCACCCTATCTCTAAGGGAGAGTCCAGACACCCTGCGGAGGAAACTCATTTCGGCCACTTGTATTCGCGATCTTATTCTTTCGGTCATTAACCAAAGCTCATGACCATAGGTGAGGGTGGGAACGTAGATCGACCAGTAAATCAAGAGCCTTGTCTCTTGGGCTCAGCTCTTTCTTTACCACAACAGACCAGTAAAGAGCCCGCATCACTGCTGACCCAGCACTGATCTGCCTGTCACTCCCGCTCCCTTGTACCATCACTCGTGAAAAAGACCCCAAGATACTTGAACTCCTCCACTTGAGGCAAGAGCCTATCCCCGACCCAGAGAGGGCTCTCCGCCCTTTTCTGCCTGAGAACCATGGTCTCGGATTTAGAGGTACTGATTCTCATCCTGGCCGCTTCACACTCAGCTGCAAACCGATCCAGCGAAAGCTGAAGTTCGCGGCCTAATGTCCCCAATAGGACCACATCATCTGCAAACAGCAGCGATGTGACCCTGAGGTCAACAAACCGGACACCCTCCATCCCCTGACTGCGCCTAGAAATTCTATCCATAATAAATATGAATAGAATTGGTGACAAAGGGCAGCCCTGACGGAGTCCAACTCTCACTGGGAACGAGTCTGACTTACTACCGGCTATGTGAACCAAACTCAGTAAAGGACAAGCCTATTCCCATGTCCCCAGACTCTGCCTCCTCACTGGAGAACGTGTCGGTGGGATTGAGAAGGTCCTCAAAGTATTCCTTCCATTGCCCAATGACGTCTTCAGTCGAAGTCAGCAGCACACCATCTCCACTATATACAGTGCTAGTGGCACACTGCTTTCCCCTTCTGAGTCGCCTGACGGTTTGCCAGAATCTTTTCGGAGCCGACTTAAAGTCACTTTCCAAGGCCTCACCAAACTCCTCCCACACACGGGTTTTTGCCTTGGCGACGACTGAAGCCGCAGATCGCTTGGCCTGTCGATACCTGCCAGCTGCCTCTGGTGTCCCACAGGCCAACCATGCCCGGTAGAACTCCTTCTTCAGCTTGACGGCATCTCTCACCTGGGGTGTCCACCACCGGGTTCGAGGATTACTGCCCCGACAAGCACCAACTACCTTACGGCCACAGCTACAGTCAGCCGCTTCAACAATGGCCCATTCTGAGTCAATGTCCCCCACCTCCCCTGGTATCTGGTCAAAGTTCTGACGGAGATATATATATATATATATATATATATATATATATATATACACACACACAGGCTTTATGGAGTGGAGAGGGAACAATATATTCAGTTTTAAATTGTAGATGTTCCATCTTTTCTCTCTCTCTCTCTCTCTCTCTCTCTCTCGTGTATGTTTCCCTCCTTCTTGTTCTGTCCCTCTCTTTCTTCTCCCTCCCTCTTCCTCTTGGAGAGAGTGTTGTGTTGTCCTTCAGAACAGGATTGTATTGAGAAAAGGAAGCATTTTAATAAATCAACATGTTTCCTCTGTCCGTCTCCGCTCTGTTCTCCACATGCTGAGCTATATAAAGCCAGGCAGATCCGTGCTAAGTGCCTGGAATGTTTCCCTGTGCCTCTGCCCAGCTATGGGCTGTTCCTCTTCTGCGCATATTGTAAACTTAATGTGACCCGATGAATATTTCAGTACTCCCCCACCCCCAGCCCCCCACCCCCCATCTTTAGTAACAGCCTCATTAGAAGATGCACAAACATGCAATGCTCACACACATCTGCACATCAACTCATTCAAACACACACAGCATGCTTTACCAAGCAGGAAGATCCCAATCTTATAAAGATTTGATCAGATTGCGATTATTTACAAAATTATTAAGTGCATCACAAATCTCAAAATTCAGCACGATTCAAAATGATTGAATTCTAATCTTCTGCAAACTGTTCAATGCAGTTTTAATCTCAAAATTTGGCACAATTCAATCAATTCAATTAAGAAATGATTCAATGTAGCAAGAAATTCCTCAATTTTGTTCAAGTCTATAAAAGGCGATTAGGTGAATCTTAAAATATTGAATTTCAAACTTCACCACGATTCAATTTGACTCAAAATTTTATCTCAGATCATGGCATATACAATTTGATCAGTTCCTTAAAAATGATTCAATGCATCATGAAATCCCACAAAAAGGCGATTTGGTCATTCTTAAAATTTCCCATTTCAAATGTCAACATGATTTAATTTGACTCAATTCAGTTTTTTTGTAATCAATTCAATGCATCAAGACATCCCAAATTGCACCCCAATTCCATTCAGGAAATATTTTGACACGTAATGAAAATCTCAAAATTGGCCACAAATCAATTTGATTCAGTTCTTTTGGAAATGAATTCAATATAACATGAAATCTCAAATTTGACCACAATTGACTTGATTCTTTAAGAAATAATATAATGCCTTGTACGCTCTAAAATTTCACCATGATCTACCCAATTCAGTAAATGATACAATGTATCTTGCAATCTCAAATCGATCACATTACATCTTTTATGAAACAATTCAATTTATTACACACTGCCTAATTTCACCATTTAGTTGGCTCGAATTCTTTAGGAAATGATTGAAATTTCAAACTCCACCACAATTCAGTTCTGTAAAAAATGATTCAATGCATCCTATATTCTCAAATTTCACCATGATTCAATTTAAATTCAGCGCTTTAGGAAATGATTTGTTGTATTATCTGATCACAAATCAACTGAATTGGGGTTTCAAGAAATGATTCAATGCAGTAGAAATTTCGCTAGAACTAGTTCTAACTAGGAAATGATTCAATACATTATGACATCGAAGATTTATTTTAGAATTGTTAGGAATTTACTCAGTGCCTCACAAAATCTCACCACAATTGAACTGATTCTTTTGGTATGGCCCAGAATTATTCTAAAAAAAACACTGAATACACAGATATTTACACAGCAACTGAATATTTATGAAAAATGAATAGATACTTGAATTATAATCGATTAAAAAATCTAGAATCCTGAATTACCACCTTTGGATTGATGCTTTTTACGCTCCAGCCAAAGATGAAATACTTGTATTTGATACTGGCTGCACAACAAGCCTACATGTGAGCAGATCTGTACACAAAAACAAGCATCTGAGTTCAGCATCATAGATAAAACCAAGTCTGTCCCAGCCTGCATGTTTGAGCTATATTTACTCCTGCTGTCCGCACAGAGAGAGAGAGAGAGAGAGAGAGAGAGAGAGAGAGAGAGAGAGAGAGAGAGAGATAGTGGGTACATGCGTTTGTATATCCGTGCGTGTATTAAGGTTTAAACAGGACACACACACACACACACACACACACACACACACACACACACACACACACACAGTGGGGGAGTAAAAGCAGCTGAGAGAGGGAAGGATGGAGGCAGAAGGATAGACTGTGACTCACTACAGAACATTTAATACTGAAATATTTTTCAATCAGTGAGCAGAAGAAGAGTGTGCACTACACTAATTGGGTTTATATCAATAATAATAATAATAATAATAATAGTAATTACAACATATTTTCATTTGTATACTGCTTTTCAACAGTGTTTATAATGGCTGAGAATGCGGCCTGTTAATTTATTACAGTGTACAATGCAGGTAGCATTCACTGCTCTATTGCTATTACTACATTACTACATTGTTGCTTATACATAACTTATAACTTATACTTGTTTATAGAAATTATAGTCCAGATTTGTCATCCAGTGATAACGTTTGGAGGGTAATGAAATGAAAACTATGACAAATGAGATCCCGAATTGTTGAGCAGCTGAAATCAAACGAGAACGGGAAAACATTTCACTTTCAAAACTACAGTAATTGGTCTCCTCAGTTCCCAAACCCTTACAGTGTGTTGGTAAAAGAAGAGGTGATGAAACACAGTGGTAAACATGCCCCCATCCCAAACTTTTTTGTAATGTGTTGTTGGCATCAAATTCAAAATGAGCATATATTATCAAAAAAATTCTCAGTTTCAAAATGTGATGTTATTTTTGTAGTATTTTCCTTTAAAACATGGTTTACATGATTTGCACATCATTGAATTGTAGCGTTACAACTTTTTTGGAAATGGGGTTGTATACACACACACACACATTGTGTGTATGTGTATATATATATATATATATATATATATATATATATATATATAAAAATACATACATATGCACGTACTCACGCCTAACATGTCTTTACTGGAAGAAAAAAAATAAGCAGAAATAAGTACATGTGATTTTTGGCCATTTGCATTCAATAAGAGCAACACATTTGCATTATGCTGTCATTTAAAATGATACATTGAAGCCATAACTTATTTGTCCTAATTAATAAAGTGGCCAGATGACATGCAGTGGCCTCAGTTAGCATGGACCACAGCTTTCAATTCTCAGTAGCAGTGTTTCTGGTAGATGTATTCTTTAAGCACCTCTGCCTTAGCGTTAAATAATGGCCATTGGCTTTTGCCTACAGTGATTAACAGAATGCCATTAATGCTTGCAATAAATGTGTGGTGAGGATGAATGCCCAAGCAGCGCTGCTCTGCACTGACCCCATCACTCATGCACTCCTTTGGCGAAAGGTTACGTTTATGGGGATACTTCAAACACCTGCATGCTTCCTTTCCTCTATAAAACGATTTCTCCTGCCTAAATGTGGTATAAAAGGTTTCTGATCGATAGCACTTTGGACCTGCTTTATTTTTGCCAGGTGCTTGCTCACTGCATCTGCTTCTGTCTGGCTATGTATGCTTGGAGTGTATGTGGTATAGACAAGTGTCCTCATCTGGGAAGACGCTGGCCTTGCTGGAATTGGCAGGAGGTGGCAGATCATTCGGTAGAACTTGTCTGGGCTTGTTTGGGCCCGTCTCAAAAAAACACACTGGCTTTGCTCGTTTGTTATCCTGCAATGCAGTAGGAAAGAGCCTACAAGACACTGAATCAGCTGTCCAGGATTATTGAAAGGTGAACATTTTTCCAAAATTTCTTCATAATTAAAGAGTTAAGATGTAAATCATTTAGCATGGTTTCATATGAAATACTCCTTCGTAGAGAGTCAGAATTGTTCAGTGGTGGCGATGGGAAACAGACGTCAGATGTTAGAGTTTAACGTCTCTACAAGTCCCTCACAGAAAGTTATTGCATGAAATGGCTATGAACATGCTGCTTATTCTTGGGACATTGTTCTGTGAATGAATGCAGGGTGTTTTAAGGCAAAATGGTCGCTAAAGAAAACTTATAGCCTGTTTACAGCTGGTACCTTCAGGTAATTAATATCTGGATTGTATCCTGATAAGATTAAGGTTTGTTTTGCACAGTAATGTCTGTCCATATTACTATCAAGCATATAAGAAACATTAACACACACCAAGTTTCCATCCATCCATCCATCCATCCATCCATTTTCTAAGCCGCTTCTCCCTCAAGGACATAATCACCTTCCTAATATGTTGCTGGTCCTCCATGTGCCACCAGGCACACCTCTGAAGGTGCCCTGTGATACCTGGAACCAAGACATTAACAGCAGGTCCTTTAAGTCCAATAAGTTGTGAGGTGGAGCTGCCATGGATTGTAATTTCTGTTCCAGCAAATGCTAGATCAGACTGAGATCTGGGAATTTGAAGGCCAGGGCAACACATTGAACTCTATAATTTTCCTCAAACCATTCCAAACAATGTATCCTGCAATCCTGCTGAAAAAGGGCACTGCCACTGGGGAATACCATTGCCATGAAGGGGTGTACTTAGTCCGCAACAATGTTCTGGTCAATGGCACGTGTCAAATTGACGTCCACATGAGTACCCAGACCTCAAGTCTTAATGCCTGCTCATTTGTCTCGCATCTAACTTGTTAAGTACAAGAATCTATTGTTTGCTTACCATCTAATATCTGCAAGACCTTCACACGTGCCGTTGTTACATTCACTTCATCTATGAATGGCCAATACTGAGTACCAATACTGATACTAACTCTATCTAACCTAACTCACCTAAAGGTCCTGATATTTACACAATTATATTTAAAAAATATTTTATCTTAGTAAAATCTATATTTTGTGTCACAAATAAAGCAAACTCAGCTTGACTAGACGGCATTTAGCTGTTGGTTTATATTTATTAGCTGCTTAGGAAAACTTATGTTTACTTAGTATATATATTTAGTATTTACTATTATATAATTAGTAATAAGAACCATGTTTTACAACTTACATCCAATTTGACAAGTCATTTGTCTCATATTTGCATCTTGTTCACTCGTGCTGTAACTCTGAGCGTCAATGCAGTAAATATCTCCATCATTCACGCTGTCAATATCAGTGACTTTCAGGGGTTTTCTAGCTTGGTTGAAGCGATGGCTCTCGAGACCCTGCTGCTGAGTGATATACCCAACCAACAATGGCACATGGCACATGGGGCTAGTGGACCTACAGGCCCGGCTAACGGGCTGCTGTGCTAAAGGATAAATCAAGGCTAAATCAATGAGCTAAATGCTCAGTTCGTCAAGAATGCAACCACACAGCGATGATTACTGAAAGAAGCAGCTCAGCCATTCATGTAAGTGGTTAGTGTACTTTTTACACTGTCATGAGCATTATCGCTGCTCATCATCCAACAATGCTGACATGTTGTTAAGTTCTGTCTACTGGCACATATGCAGGCATTAGAAATTGCTTTGCGGCACTGGTCATTGATATCGGTATCCCCATCACTGATATTGTGTTTAAGTGCCAGCATTGGTATCGATACCAATACAGTATCGGTTTCAGTGCAACACTACTAAATACTTTTGACCTTGCATGTATCAATTTTACAGTGACTCTTTCAGTAAGGATCCACTGCTGTTTTACATTTCTAAAAACTCAGTGAAACCTGGTAAGACTACTGCTCATATTCAGTAAGTGACACACCTAGAACTTCTCACTAAATTGGTCCCATCCATTGCAAAACATGCTTATTTGATTCCACTGTCGCTTCCTAATTATGTTAGTGGTTCATCTGTAATGCAAGGCCTTCAGTCCAGCTCCTAAAGGCCTAATCATTGGGAGAGTTTGCTTGGATGTATCTACCTTGATACCACAAACCTTGGACAATTTGCAAGAACTTAACTGGTTTGCCTCCAAAACTTAATTACCACAGCGTAGATATGCTTTGTTTAATTCCTGGAAGCCCTGCTATATATTCGCCACTGCTATATAAACTTCAAAAAGTCAGCATTCAACTGACCATCAGCAAATACATGTTCCATATGCCTTCACATGGTCATTCTAATAGCTCGGTTTGACGGTCCTCTGTAAGAGGCTGTAAAATGGTTAGTAAACTTGCATTATTACTGCAGCTCATTCTGGATGAGAACAAACACGCATGAACAGGACTAAACGAGGACACAAGCTGCCAAGCTGTTCCCCCGTCATCTCTTTCTCTTTCCTCCTTGCAGTCAATCCTGACATCTTTGTTGTGGGTTAACTGCCGACCACAGCATTTAATGCGTTCACTCTTAATCATCATCAGACAAAGCTTATGTTATTACCATCTGTGACTCGTTTTCTGGAAAGAATGGCTTCTTGCTGTCAATCAATATTGGCTACAGACTACAATAATTAATTGACATGCTGATGGGAAGGAACATCACCGGCACATATTTCTCACAGCAGTATTAGTCATAGCGTCAGTCTACGGGAAGGGTGGGCGATATGGAACAAACATAGCATCACAATACTTTTCCATGATATCTGATGATCCTACACAATGCATGATAACAAGAATATTTGACATTAGATTAGCCAAGCTGTTTGAAATGCTGAGGTTTCTCATTCGAACACAATAATGACGAGTGAAGAGTGGCAGACTGAACAAACAAATATGCTGCATCAGTTATGAAGATATCAATTTTCCATTCCACCTTAGGTGGAGCAGTTACTGTTACTGCGCCTCCATTTAAGGTATAACAGAACCTTTTAATACGAAGCTGACAGATAACAGTTGACAGGAAGCCAACTTCAGCCTCATGGAGAAAAAAAATCGTCCCAGGAGGATTTAAGAAGCTGCTATGGGCCGATTCTGAACAGCCAAAACAAAAAACTTGCTCCATACAGATGTTTATACCTACCAATTCGCAATATGTATCAGCACATATCATTCAGCATATCATTCCATCCCTACTACTTGGATATTTGTTACATTTTTCATGGGAAGACTAACAACTCAGTAAAGCGCAATGATTTAGCTAGTATTTGCGACTGAGTGCTATATGGCCAAAAGTGTGTGGACACCTGACCATCACACCTATAAGAGCTTGTTGAATATCCCATTCCACAACTATGAACATTAACATGTAGCTGACCCCCCTTTACAAGAGCTTCCACTTTTTTCTTTCCACTAAATTTTGGAGTGTGGGCCCGTTCAATCAAAAGACCATTTGTAGGCCTTCATGTTGACAGAAGGCCTGGCTCACAATTGACGTTCCATTTCATCCCGAAGGTGTTCAGTGGGGTTGAGGTTAGGGTCTCTGCAGGCCACTGCAGTTCCTCCACAAGTCTTTATGGAATTTATTTTGTGGACTTAAAAACATGGTACAACTAACCGAAACTGCCAGCATCATCTTTTTAAAAAAATTGAGAAAAGGATCATACAGTTCACTTTTCTCCACCTCAGAGATCAGTTTATCCTCATATGTTTTGACAATAGGTGTGTGGCTTAACCGCCGTATTTAAAGCCTATGTGAAGTAAATTTATACATATTAGAAAGTAACTGCTGAAAACGTGAAAAGGCTGTAAACTGTGTAGTACTCAATTTTGGAGCTAGTTTAACTGCTTTTCATCATTTTTGAGTTCAGAATGTTTTGTGCAGGTTTGAGGTCATGGCTCAACGAAGCACTGAAGCCATATTTAACATGACCCCTCCCCTAACATTATAACCTTATAACAACTATAGCATAGCTATACCATCAGTGGTTCCCCAACATTGTTCTATGTTATTTATTGAGTGTCTAGGTTGCGCTACTCAATAATACCATTTGCTAACTTGCATGAGAGACTGACAGAAACCAGGTTGATTCTTGGGTAGGGCAGTGTCATCTGTCTATGAACTGAATTTTGGCTCTGGTGCACCTTTTCTGCAATTGGGCAGGGTTTCTGCACCTTTACCCCCTCAGTATTTCAGAGCAGAGAACACCCATGACTTTGAAATCTCATTTGAAATACTTTTTGAGTCATTTCTTGTGGTGTGACAAACTAAGAACACATACTTGTTACTGCTCTACACAGAATTTAAGGTGAAACATCAGCACGATGCGATGCAAAGCGACTGCTGCTTACAACGGAAGTGTTTTGGTCAATGATCGCTTACGTCATTATCGTTATATTTCTGGCTGTTACTTTTTTAATAGCCGGTTGTCAATACTACATTACAGGCGAAAAAGGCAGAGTGATACTTAAAGAGATTCAGTTGGAGAGCAATTATCAGGAGCCACTGGCACTCTCAGATCACCTCTCAGCTGATCACACTGCAAGGCCGGAACTAACTGTGGTACAAACTGTGGGAAGAAGTCATTTTATAGTACACGCAGTCATTCAGTGTTCTAGAAATAAAGTATATATTGCTGTAATTCGTCACAGCAATGACATATCACAAAATTGCCAAGCCCCAATCTAAGTAGTGTCCATTAGTCCAAGCCCAAGTGTCATTTTGTTAGAAAACTCCTGCCTCTCATCACATCAGAAGACCTAATATACAAAAGAATCTGCACTATATAAAAGAATCTTCACTAAAACTTCAAGGTTGAAACAGTAGGATTGGAGCAGGTGAGGACACAGTGGACACATCTATGAAATAAAACTGTACACAAGCCACCACCGGCCGTCACCACTAAGCACTGAAAATCTTAAATGTTGAGGCCACATCTGAGCAAATCTAGCGATTATTATTTCCTCTCTAAGTCACGGCATATACTACATTCTTAAAGATTCTTACAGAATCTTCCCTGTTTGCAGCACAGACTGATGGCTTAAACTCAGAATGGGTGCTTCCCTTGTCCTCTTCTGACTTTCTTTCGCTATCTCATTTCTGCACATCAGCAATCGACTGTTCACAGATGCTAATCTGCTATCTGCTCCTCCACTACTGAATGCAGAGGCCCATGCCAATCCAGATAGCACAGAGAACAGATAGGCCTCCCGTATCGCCAGTCTCAGTGGTTTCACAGGATACCATCCTGCAACAGCTCTGCGAATGACAAAGTCATTCCATAACCTTTCTTAAATCTTATTTTCACTTCTATCCAAGCTTGATAAAGTCATGAAGCGTATCTCATTACGTTGCAATGTTAATGTGGAAATCAAGCAGCACAGTAAAACTAATTTCTGGCAGTATCCATGAGTTTTGTCACGTTACATTAGTGCCAAGCTAACAGCTTGACACTATATTCATTTTATGTCAGCTGTAGTTTCAAGAAAATTTGAAGGTGAAAAATCAAACAAACAATTTTCAACTTACCCCACTTGGATTCACACCTCACTCTATCATAGTGCACTCTATCACGAACGCACCACATAGACCTGTATCATATCCTACCTCTAATTAATGTGCAATATCTGCTGCTGATAGATTGGTACAAGTGCAATACATACACAAGTTCTGTGCAATATCTGTAATTATTACTGTGCAAAATCTACAATTTCTGTGTGATATCCAGTCATTACCTGCTCAGAAATGTGCAATATCCATACAACTGCATGTGTAAACTGTAAATTTGTATAGTTTAATTCTATTTTTATTTTTTATATTTTTTCTGCTAACAGATGCCTTGTTTATTTATTTCTATAGTATATCTTTTATTTAGTATTTTGTATGATGCACATCTGCTCTTTATCTGCTTACTGTGTATTCTGCTGTAACAATGCAAATTTCACCCAGTGGGATAATAAAAGTCTATCTCATCTTATCTTATCTTATGTAGGCGATTGGCTGAGACGTGTTTCGAGTCTAAATTTGGTCCAAATTTTGCTTCTTTAATTTAGAACTGGAGTGGTGAGACTAACAAACGCTAGTGCTCAACAGTCACTTGAACAGCCCAAATGGTTTCTGTAAATATACATCACCAAAACTTCTCTTAACCAGCTGAAACCACATCCAGGTCTTCATTTAGGTGGTGCGGACTTGTTGATATGGTTTAGGAAACAGTACATTCACTTTGTACATTATTTTATTACAGTACGTGCTTCTGAAAAGGCTTGAGCGCTTGAAAAATCCACACTATACATACCAGTTCAGTGAAAAATGTACACCACTTTTTCATTACCCCAAATGTAGTCGATCCGCCAAGATTTTTGCTTCTGCAGGACTACAGTGTACAAAAAAGTGTGTCATACAGCTCATACGGCTCCCGAGTGGCACGACTGTCTAGGCGTCTAGGCCCCATCATTAGGAGATCGTGAGTTCAATCCCTGGAGATGCTACAGCCATCAGTAGCCGGGAGTCCAAGCCAAGAGAGCACAACTGGCCTCACTCTCTCTGGGTGTGTAGGATGGACCCCTCTTCTCCCCCCAACACTCAAGGGGGAGGTCGTGGGCTGGAGGTTAGTGAACCAGCCTTGTGACCCTGAGGTGTCTCAAATTTGATCCCCTGAACCGACAGTACATGACTGAGGTGCCCTTGAGCAAGGCATCTCATCCCCCAACTGCTCCAAGGGCGTTGCGGATAGGACTGCCCACCACTCTGGGCGAGTGTGTTCACTACCCCCGAGAATGTGTCTTCACTAGTGTGTATGTGGTGTCTCACCGCACGGATGGGTTAGATTGCGGAGGTGAAATTTCCACGTTGTGAGACTAATAAGAGTCACTTAATTAAAAACAGAACCAGCATCTTAAATCCCTAATTTAATCTATACTTTTGTTCATTTTCAAAGAAAACAGTGAGTCATAAAGTGTTATAAAACACATAAACATGCCAGTTTGGGATTAAGAACTCTGCACCATTTGAGGCATGTTTGTTATGATTTAGACACGCAATGCTAACCAAGTGGCTATAAGCTTCATACTGTTATCTGTAAAAAAAAAAAAGTACAGACAAAACGGCTGCTTGTACTGTTTTTAACACACTAATATGTTTACGGATGACGGTATGTCATACAGTATCAGAAGCCACTCTAGCAAGTGTATTTGACTTTGTCTGTTACAACAAGAAACCTGTTTGGGTGAAGCTAATCTGGTGGCTATTAGCTTAGATCACAATTAGCTTCATTAGCCTTGTAGCTCCTGGGCAAAACGTTGGAAGCAAACGTTTTTCTAGTTGACTGACTTCAATTAGACACATTTGGTTTCAGGATTTAGTTTTAGCACTGGTTTAGCAGTTAAACAGTGATCTGTAGGCAAATTTGAAGTTCTTTTTTTTGCTAATTTCCCACAGAATCGTCTTCTGGAAACTAGCATAGCGCAAAGCACAGCAGCAAACCCGCAGTACAGGAAGGGAGAGAAATGTCCTTGAAAGTCCCTGCAGAGTCAGAATGCGTAAGAGAGAGAGGAAGAGGGAGGGAGGAAGACTGTGGGTGAGAGGAGTTTGAGTGTGTGTGTTTGTGTGTGCGGGTGTGTGTGTGTGCACTGAGGTGTGTATAATAGATGCCAAATATAGAACATAAGGTGACCTATCCACCCACACCTTCGGTAGCTCCCAGCTTTCCGCTGACCTCCGAAGAAGAGTGTGTGTGTTTTTTATATGTTAGGGTTAAATGCATGCACGTTTAGGTTAGCATATGTGTGTGTTTCTTAGGCCTTAGCTTGTGTTCGTAGCAGTCCAGACATGTTAAATTTACTTCTCTGGGTATCTACTGACCACACCTGGACGTCCATATCTCTCTGTTCAGCCTCTTCTAATTGTAACAAAGGGGAGTCGGTAGCATTTCACAACTACTCCACTCATTTTAGACACATTACCTTTAGCATAACTACGCTAGTACATTATTAGCTTCTTGATTAACAATCCCTGGACAAAGTCCTAACCTGAAACTGACCTTAGGCTAATTTTGAACTTCTTACTGCCATATTCTCATCAGGTGTCCCACACAATAAGTAGAACTCTCAGATATTTTATGTTAGCATTAACATTTGTTATTAGCATTTCTAGCATATCCCTGATCTTTTCTCTGTATGATGCAAGTGCCTTTGTTTAAGCTTCCTTGTAAACTCCTTGTTTCTCATGCTCTTAGGAAGTCTTGGTTCCTCATGTTCTTTAGGATTTCCTTCTGAGTCTTGGTTCCTCTCAATGGTTTCTCCTCATACCCGTAGGGTTTTTCCTTTTGGGTCTCCATTCTATGCAGTGGTTCTTCCTCACACTCGCAGGGTATCTCCTTTTGCGTCTCCTTTCTTTGCAGTGGTTCTTCCTTTTATATATATCTCCTTTTGAGTCTCAGGTCTATCCAGTAGATCTTCCACATGTTCTTTGGTGTTTTCCTTTTAAGCCTAGGTTCCACTCAGTCGTTCTTCCTCATAGTCTGAAGGTTTTTCCGTTCGAGTCTTGGTTCCACTCAGTGGTTCTTCCTCATGTTCCTAGGGTTTTACCTCTCAGTGGTTCCTCCTTCTTTTCTTGTTTTATTTTTTGCTTTAAGTCTTTTTTATGTTTTTCATAGGGTCCTCAAGTCTTAGGCAGCTTTTTTGAGCCTTGGTTCCTCTCAATGATTCTTCCTTATGCTCTAAGATGTTTTTCCTTTTGAGTCTTGGTTCCTCATGCTCTTCGGTAGCTTTTTTTTCTGAATCTTGGTTCTTTTCTGTTTCCTCCTCAGGGAGTTTGTCTTAAGTCTTGGTTCTTCTTAAGGTTCCTCTAATCCTTTGTTTCTCTCGTGCTCTCTCCTCATGCTTTTGAAGAACTTTTCCTCTTAAATGTTTCTTCCTCATACTCTGTTTTTTTTTTTCCTTTTGAGTCACTTAAGGACGTTTTCTTTTTGAGCCTCTTAAGACGTTTTTCATTTTGAATCTTGGTTCCTTTCAGTGTTTTCTCCACAGGGTCTTAGAAAAATTGCTCAGTAGGGGGCTGGACACACATTTCTGCTTTGAGGCACAGCACTACTTGGACAGGATTAGTTTAACACAGAGACCTGTGGTAATGTAATTACTCATAGATTATCTCTGATTTTAATCTCATTCCAATCCAGTATTCGGCAACTTTTTACTGACTGCATTTCAATGTCTTTGAATACTATGGCAGGTTTAAAACAAACAAACATTAAAAAATTAGGTAACATAGTCATATAAAGTCCAGTTTAGGCACCACTGGTCAAATTACTTTCGTGTTGATTTTCTAAGTAAAAGTAAGTGAACACATCTACCTGTTTCACTACAAACACACCTTGCCTAAGGAATATGATGGATAAAATCTAAACTACATATATTTTATGTAATCATTTTATGTAGAGATTTTGATGGTAGGCTGTAAACACATGTCTTATCCTGAGCAAATCAATCATAAGAATAAAAAGACATTCTACCATAAAACTGTTTGCAGACATATTGCAAAGCAAAACCTGTCCCATCTGAATAGCACTAATGTTGGCTGTAAACGCACCATATAATGAAAACAGACCTGAATTTAACAGGATGATAGAGCAGCAAGACTGGGATGGGATCTCAGAACTCACTGTCCCGGCCATCGATCGGCGCCCAGCGGATGCCGTAAGTCACCCCTTAACGGGCCCTGTCCGTTTTTACTGCTCCCTCAAGGCCAAGGCTGAATCCAGCCAGAATTGTCACCAAATCCATCAGCACCTCTTTGGGGAAGAGAGGAATGGCCTGGGCAGGGAAGCTAATGCTAATTACTCTTAATGAAAGGTCAGAACCGACTAAATGAGAGAAACTCCATATTGATCTTTGTTTTGGCCGAGAGGGTTCCTCTCCACATTAAATGTTCTCCACCTATTCTTGCCTTGCTTGTGACCAGACAGGACATTATTATTTAAGTACTGTAGTCTAAAACTGTGACCTCACAACAACAATTTAAGCCTAATAACAATTCCAGGATATGATTTCCTGCATTTCAGCACAATTTGATTAAATTATTCTGGTACTATTCAGAATTATTACAAAACTAACCCGAATACATCAGTATGGTTTACACAGCAGTGGAATATAGACAATAAAAACAATACATCAAGTGTTTGAAAATAGCCTGAGAATTTTGGCCAAAAAATGAGTGCATACTTATATATATATATATATATATATATATATATATATGCTGTAACCAAGGACGCATTATGACAGCATTTGTTGTATAAAATGAACCTGGTTGTAAAAATATAAACCAAGTTTTCATAGAAAATGTGTGTTCTTTTGGAGTATGTTGCCTTGAGGCAACATTGTGTAACAGCGCAAAAAAATAATCATGCAAGATATCATAAAAAACTAAATCTAAATATGTAGGAAAAAACAACACAACATATTGCTCATTAAATAGTATAACTTCTAAAAAAAAAAAAAAAAAACTAAGTACATTTTTTAAAATTTCTTTTAAAGAAACCCTGTTACTTGTTTTAAAGTAATGTTTTGGTTTCTTGTACACCAAACCATCATTTAAATACATGCATAAACAATTAAAAGCAGTAACTATTAAGTTACTGTCAAGTCATTGTTTGTAATCATTTTCTAAACTTGTAAAACATACTGCATTCTGACTGTGACACTGATCAGAACAGGCTTCTAGTTAAAGTTCTACTTAAATGTCCCAAATAACCAAAACCATGAAAAAGAATTCTACATAAAGGGTTATTCTAAATAAACAACCGATAATAAGTGTAGTGACTGCATAACTGACTTGCTACAGGCATTAACTTTTCCACTGTTGTACATTGTTGCTTCTAGGCAACATGCACATATGAAGAATTTCTCTTAATGGTAAAATTATTTAAACGATGCATCTTATAAACACAAATTCCACACTCCAGCTTTATCAAGCTTCACTTCATTATTAACCCTTTGATTGTCATTTTGTCATCATGTCATTGTAAAGTGAGGAAAATGACTTTGCTACCCTAAGGCAACGACTTTCAGACCTACTGTGAGTATTATTACATGTTTGCCTTCCTCATAGGTAACTGCCATCTGCTGCGTACATAAACCCAGGGTTAATAACATGTACCTGCGTAAACACAGCAAATGAAATACTGGACCATCTTTTGTTTGTGGAGCCAACCCGCTACTGTATCTCCATAACAAGCATGAAAAATGAGATGGCAGTGCAAGTTGAAATATGTACTTCTCTGGGTATTTGGGGATAATTCATCACCAGACATGTACAGTGTACGTTTGAAGATGCTGATATTAGGATAATGCACTGCAAACCTGATTACTGCTGAGCTCGTCCTGTTTGAAAACACTTCGCAAAGGCTCAGCAGTGAAATGAAAAAAGTGATGTCCACAGCTGACCTTTTAATTACACGATCTATGGAATGGAGACGTTGCAGTAACGCAGTAGATCACTTTCACATAGAAAACAGAAAAAACATTTCAATTGAAATCCTTTTTTCTATTTTAGGATTAAGCCAAGAGAGCAGAAAAGAAAATGACAGACTGGTGGCAGTCACTGGAAAATACTGGTCAGAGCTCCTCAGAAGACCGGAAAGGGATTTATTTTTTGCATTGGAAATACAGCTTAATATAATTTGCTGCTAATGACCTGAAATGACCAAACTTCATTAGTACTGCTACCTGCTGCTGCTGGAACACAGAGCGATGGACAAGCATATAATCATTCTCGCTGTCTCAACAAAACCTTCCATCTCCAAAATGGCAACTTTACCATTAGGAGACCAAAAAATTGTTAATCTGTAATGGAAGTTAACGTAAAAGGATTTTTCACTCACCATCAAGTTCCCATCATTATCATTAGACCTTTAAAATGCTCCGGTTTCAAGATTCTGGATGAATTGTTAAATAAAGGGGTGTAGCTATGGAGGGCTGGGGGTCTAGGCCTTCTCACTTGGAAGCAGGCCTGTCAAACTGGGGACCTTCCTTTAAAGTGCTGTGGAGATTAACGTTTACCCTCATCTAACACTCTAAATTCAATTCATGCAGGCTTTGCAAATTAGCTGATGAACTGAATTAAGAGCGTTTAATGAGGCAGTGTGCTGAAGTCTGTAGTGTTTTGGCCTGCGAGGACTGGAGCCTGACACAGGTCCTGGCTGATTGTTGAACTTCTATGCTATTCAACTACACTAGTTCCTTGCATATCCTGCTACTTACTAAGCTATCGAGGCATGGTAAGTAATAAAGTTGACCGTAGTAAAGAAAACAAAGCTAAATTCTGTCAAAAAAATCACAAAAACCTTGCAGTCTACAGCTTTTCGCCCCATATACTGTGTTATGCTGTAAAAAGTAGCAATAGCCAATACCAACTCTCCCTAATAACTCAGCACAATGCTAGCCAATACAGGCATCTGTTAGCTGAGGTAACAGAATGGGCAGTTAGCATTCTCCTCCGAGTGTGTTGAGCTGCAAAGTGAAAGTTGGAAAAGACGTGGCTGTCTTGGACGAAGCGTATACTTGCCTTATCTCTGCCAGCTTGGTAGCATCATCTGATTGGGCCTAGGTAACAGGTGGAATTGGAAATGGCTAAATTGGGGAGAAAACTGAATTGTGGTGAAATGTGGGATTTCCCAATGGACTAGATCTTCCCCTTCCTAGACGTGAATTGTTGTGAGGTCAGAGATTTACATCTCTTATACTATATATTTAGTAACAAGTAAATACATTAATACATATAAGATATAAGCAAGGAGGGCCTGGGTTCAAGTCCCCAGTCAGGCAACCACGTTCCTTTCTGTGTGGAGTATGCATGTTCTCCCCGTGTCTGCGTGGGTTTCCTCCTGGTTTCCTCCAAAGACATGCAGTCAGACTGTTTGGACATGCTAAATTGCCCCTAGGTGTGAGTGCATGTGTATGTCAGTCTGCACTGTGATGGACTGGTGACCTGTCCAGGGTGTATCCTGCCTTTCATCCAATGACAGCTGGGATAGGCTCCAGCACCCCCCTGCGACCCAGAAGGAGAAGTGGCTTAGAAGATGTGTGTGTGTAAATATTTAGTTTAATATGACCTACTGCCAAGATAAATGCCTGGCCGATAAAACATATTCTGATTCTGTAAGCCTGCGTACTTAGGCAGCGTTACCAATATGTGGAATTCATGCAAGAATCAACAAGGTTACACTGCATCTGAGCCACTCACCTTCAGTCTAAGCCTACATCCATGTAGACAGCATTACATCAGTGCTGCTGACTTGATGGCATATAATTAGATCACGGCTACGCTAAACGTGCTTGTTAATAAACGTCAGGTTTGCGTGTTTGGTACCTGTGCTAGACCCGCATTCGCCCTTAATTAGACACATGAAGAAGAAAGGGATGAAGGCATGATGAATGTAGGCTACTGGTCCCCAGACCCCTCTTCGTTCTTGACCTCGCCCAAACCCCTCTTCCCACCTACGCCATTCACTGGCTCTTTCACTCCTAGTCAGAGTTTAATTAGCTGAATTAGCCTTCTGGGCTCCGACACACAAAGAGAGAGGCTAAGCCGATTTCCACAGCTCTGCGACGTGTGTGTGTGTGTGTGTGTGTGTGTGTGTGTGTGTGTGTGTGTTTGCTTGCTAGGGATGGAATGGTATGAACATTTCCTATCATGCTATCAAAAACAAAAACGCTAATCCGCTTTTAACTGCAGCCAAAAAATGTAATTTCCACCAGTTTTGGACATCTCTTGATTTGTGCACTAGGCCTGTTTTTCATCAATAAGCCACAAGCGAACTAAATTTTCATCTTTGTAGGTGAGCGAACCAGTTATAGATGTGTTTTTATGGTGTTTAATTGCGGCAGTTGTACACGATTTTTTGATATGAAGTAAACTGCTGCTGTTTTATCTCAGCACAGCTGTCTTCATGGGTAGGTGAGAAGCGTTTTCATAGCAGGGGGTTCTCAGCCCTCTCAGCCCCCCCCCTCAGCCCTCCCCTCTCAACCCTCATTGCTCACTACAGTTATCAGAGTCAATTTAGACAGCAGTGTTCTAGATCAGTGTTTCTTAATCCTGTTCCTGGAGGCCCATTGCTCTGCACTTTTAGTGCTTTCCCTGCTCCCAACACACCTGATTGAACTTAACAGCCCATTATTGAGTTCAAGTGTCAGGAAAAGCATTAAAATGTGCTGGGCAGTGGGAAAGAACAGGGTTGAGAAAAACACACACACACACACACACACACACACACACCTTTTTTCTAAGCCGCTTATCCTTCTACATCGCAAGGGAACTGGAGCCTATCCCAGTGGTCAAGGCAGGGAAGATAGGAAACACCTGGGATAGGTCACCAGTCCATCACAGGATGGGTTGAGAAACACCATCCTAGATAATTTGACAACTGAGATAAGCAGAAAATATTTCGACTCGTTTACGTTAATGAAATATATCCAAGTTGATTTGAATTCTGTGAGTGAAACGACCACTAGGGCTCCTGCAAAACTGCTTAGCACTGGCCTTACTGTCGAAAGACTGCAAGTTAAATCCCTAGCAATACCACAGCCGTCCACGGCCGGATGTCCAAGCATAATTGGTCTCACTCACTCTGGGTGGTTAGGATGCCCCCTCCTCAGCTTGGTACCATCATGTGATGTGGGAGATATAGCTATCATGTGGAACTGGGCATGCCTAAACTGGGGTAAAAATCCAAAAAAAGGTTTAAAATGAGTTCTTCTACCTTCACATGTGGAAAAAAACACTTAAGATAAAATGTTTTCTGGTGAAAGGGTTTAAGTATTTAAAGTAGAGTATTGTAATTCTAGTGTAATGCTAGCTAGTTATTCTTACTACAAGCAATTTTGTGAAATTTCATGCTAAAGTTTAGGGCCTAAAATATGGGCCAACACTGATTTCTCACAGTTTTATCAAAATATGCAAAAATATCATTGATATTTAGTCATTTGGTTGTGGTGTTTATACTTAAGATCCCCTGATGATGGGTGAAATTTTGGATGGGGATTCTAAAGTAAAGTAAGTTTCACTACAGTCACAGCTATGCAGACTTAACTGGTGACTCTGAACACTATACCCCATCGTGGTTCGTAAAACAAGAACCTGTAAAATGTAAAAATGGCATGTGAAAATAATTACAAAGAGAACGACTAAAAAATAGAGCCAATAAGAGGTAATTTTCCAAGACACAACTGCAAGGTTGCTCCACTTTAATGTAGGAATTTTTTTATTTTATTTTGAAAAGTGTGGCAGAAAATTGCTGCTTGACAAAATCTACTGGATTATAAAATGAAAATATTAAACATAAAAACGTAAATTGAAGTGGCTGATATGATCATCATTAGAAGGCCTAGGTCTTAGAACCTAGCCTCACTTTTTAACATACTCCATAATCACTGTAAATGTTCAAAACACACCATTCCATCCCCCTGTCAACCCCCCACCCCCACGACCACCACAGAGTCCACATGCGGAAACATATTTTTAAGTGAAAAATGCCATTTTGAACATACTGTTTTTTGTGACATCACAAAATCAACAAATACATAAATCCGCCAGATGGTCTGCTACCCCAGTGCAGCCCTGCCGATTTATGCTGAGTGTTTCAATTTTCAATGCTTTTTCAATTAGGCAGCCAATCAGAACGAAGATCATTTACATATATTGGTCTTAAAGGCACAGTCCGTTTAATTTTAAGGGATAAAGAGTGGTCATGGAAAAGGAAGCATTACATGCAAACCCACACAAATGTGAACTATTAAGAACAAAAATGTAGGATACGGGCCCTTTAAAGCCATCCCTAGTGTGAGCGCACGCTTCAATTCATCTTCCTTAGCAGTTAATTATTCTCTGCCTTATTCAATACTGTCAATAACTTTCTGTTAATACCCCTGATTAACACATACTGGTTGCCAGCTCATGTATATCCCCCCACCCCACACACCAAAGACCCCTGAGAGGTTACAGAGAGGTAAACAAGCTTCTCACATTTCAGTCCAAATCAGCTCTGTGACATAATGCATGGTATTCTGCTCAACCCCTTTAATGATCCTGCATTATCATCCAGGCGTGACTGCACCACACACACACACACACACACACACACACACACCTTTCCCTCCTCTACTAAAGGGTTTCCTCACAACCACCACTGCGTCTCCATTTCACACACTCTGACTGTTTAAACCATCATCACCAACACCATCATCAGCATCATCATCACACAATCTATCAAAGACATGAACAGGTCACATATATTCCACCGGGACAGTGCGGCTAATGGCCTGGAGCTGCTTTTGCTGCCACGCTGCTTCAGCAGCTGTGATTCTTCCACTGAGAGAATGCCAGGCAGCCCCGTCCATCAACACACAGCCAACTTACTTTGCACAATGGCGAGCAGGAGGAGGCAGAGCAGCGTCCGTGGAGCCATAGTAGCCCGCTTTTGGAGGACATCAGTTGGTGAGATGGATCGAGACGGACACGAACGATTATGCACCCCCAGCAGTGTTAGCTTGTTGCTTTCTCCGTCGTCTTCGTCGTTGGTCGCTGTGACGTCTTCACATGCTCCGTGTGCTCGGTAAGGGAGAAGTGGTAGAGAGAGAGAGAGAGAGAGAGAGAGAGAGAGAGAGGAGCTTACGGGGAAACCAGGTAGATGGAGGGATGTTCGACGTCGTTGTTCTTCACACCCGTATTCCGACAAGCCACGCCCCCTGCGCTACAATTGGCTAGTAGCACCAGTATCAGCATTAAAATAGGCATTTTCTTTTGCCAAGTGAAATGTATCTCTCTCTCTCTCTCTCTCTCTCTCTCTCTCTCTCTGTTTATATATATATATATATATATATATATATATATATATATATATATATATATATATAAACACTGTTCTTCAAGCATTCTTTAGTAAAGGCAATGGCGACTTGTGCAGGGTGTTTACTTTATATACACACACACACACACACACACACACACACACACACACACACACACACACATATATATATATATATATATATATATATACACACACATACATATGTATGTATATCCATCCATTTTCTATGCCACTTCTCCCTCAGGGTCACGGGGGGGTGCTGGAGCCTATCCCAGCAGTCATCAGGCGGGAGGCAGGATACACCCTGGACAGGTCACCAGTCCATCACAGGGCAGACAGTCACTCACACCCAGGGACAATTTAGCATGTCCAATCGGCCTGACTGCATGTCTTTGGACTGTGGGAGGAAATGCAAACTCCACACAGAAAGGACCCCGGTCACCCAGCCGGGGAATCGAACCCAGGCCCTCCTCGGTACCCACAGCGCTACCCACCAAACTGCCCTATATATATATATATATATATATATATATATATATATACAAATATATATATATATATATATATATATATATACACACATATATAAGCATAACAGCTAATGTTAATGGAAAAACAATTTAATAAAGTGGGTAATAATCATATATATATGATTATTACCCACTTTATTAAATTGTTTTTCCATTAACATTAGCTGTTATGTTTTTCAAAAGCTCTTTATACTTTGTTTTAAGATTGTTACAAATGTTTATATAACATTTTGAAATGCACATTTCAGCCCTTTGCCTGTATTATCGCTTCCATCCTTTTCAGGTAGACACGTCTTAAAGTGGGTAGCGCTGCCAACGCACAGCAAGAAGAGTCTGGGTTTGATTCCCCACTTGGGTAACCAGGGTCCTTTCTGTGTGGAGTTTGCCCGTCCTCCCTGTGTCTGTGTGGGTTTCATCCGGGTGTTCGAACACCACCCCCTTCAAAACTGTGCAGTCAGGACAACTTGAGCTAAACTGCCCCTAGGTGTGTGTGTGTGTTTGTGTGTGAGTGTATATGTCTGTGTGCCTGCTGCCTTCTGCCCAAAGACCAGCTCCAGCACCCCCTGGCCTGGGAGGACAGATGGATTAGAAGATGAATGAATGAATATCTAACAAGGACACTTTTGGCGGTCTACCAGGTGTTCCAGGTGGCTGTTAGGAGTTCCATTTTCTCAGCTTTTAATCATATTTTGAGCATTTCTTTTTCATTTATTTGCCTTGGCAAACATTGGCATGGTGGTGCAGTGGTTAGTGCTGTCACCTCACAGCAAGAAGGGCCTGGCCTCAATTCCCCGGTGACCAGGGTCCTTTCCATATGGAGTTTGCATGTTCTCCCCTGGGTTTCCTCCAGATACTCCAGTTTCCTCCCACAGCCCAAAGACATGCAGTCAGGCCAATTGGATGTGGCAAATTGCCCCTAGGTGTGAGTGAATGTATATGTCTGTCTGCACTGTGATGGACTGGCGACCTGTCCAGGGTGTATCCTGCCTTCCTCCCGATGATAGCTGGGATAGGCTCCAGCACCCCCTGCGACCCAGAAGGAGAAGCGGCTTAGATTTATTTTCCTTTGACTTTCTCCTTCATTATGCAAGTAGATTATCGTATAACATAATCTCCTCAGAAATAGACACTGAAAAATAAATTACTTGTCTGTTTTATATATATAGTACTGTACAGTACATATTTACTATGTACAGTAGTAGATCTTTACTGTGTGTAGTCTGTTAGACTGCTAGCCAATCCAGGGCCAGCAGGTAGGATCCTACTAGTCAATTCCATTGTAGGAGGTGGGGCTTGCCAAATACGGGTGGAAAACAAAGTATCGTTGGTGTTAGTGCACAAGGAGGGAGAAGACGGGCTGGAGCGATAAAGAGGAAGAGGAGGGGTGAGGACATACCTCCCATTCTCACTGCCACTTTCAGCACAGCAGGCTGGGGAGGTTTTTCTTTCACAGGATGCCCAGCGTCTCCGTCGCAAGGTCAAACACAACTTCGCTTGGGTGAATTCCGTGGTATGTCCAGAATGTCCTGATGGAGACCTACACTCTCAAAAAAGACGGTTCTTCTAGGGTTCTTTAGTAAAGACACTGCTTCTATTTACAACCATGAGCTGTATGCAGAAGCATGTCATGTTTAAATGGTCCCTTTCGTGGTGAAATGGTTCTACACATTCATGGAGAATGTGTTGCATATGGTTCTATCTAGAACCTTTTTGAAAATGATTCTGTATAGCACCAAAAAGGATCCTCCTACACTCTTAAACAAGATGGTTCTTTAAGGGACTTTTGTAAAGACAATGGCTCTATATAGAACCTTGTCATGCTTGAAAGATTACTGCATGGTGAGATGGTTCTTCAGATTGTTGGAGAATGTGTTGTATATGGTTCTGCTTTTGAAAATGCTTCTATCTATAGCACCAAAAGGGTTCTTCTACACTCCTAAAATATGTTTCTTCAAGTATTCTTTCATGAAGACAATGATTCCATATAGAACCATGAGCATTCAAAGAACTAATTGCCAGCTTAAAAGGTTCTTTGCATGGGAAATGGTTCTTTAGATTGATGGAGAAGGTGTTGTATAAGGTTCTATACAGAACATTTTGGAAAAAGCTTCTATATAGCACCAAAAAGGGTTCGTCTACAGTCTGGTTTTTCATATGTTCTTTAGTAAAGATAATGGTTCTATATAGAATTATGCAACCATTTGCATGCTTAAAAGGTTCTTTGCATAGTAAAATCTTTCTTCAGATTGATGGAGAATGTGTTTCATATGGTTCTAGATAGAACCATTATCGAAAACTATATATACTCTCTTAAAAAAAGATGGTTCTTTAAGGGTTCTTTAGTAAAGACAATGATTTTATATAGAACCATGAGTACTCAAAGAACCATTTGTATGCTTAAAAGGTTCTTCGCATGGTGAAATTGTTCTTTAGATTGTTGGAGAATGTGGTGTATATGGTTCTTCAAGGATTCTTTAGTAAAAAGAATGGTATTATTCAGGACCATGAGCTCTATAAATAATGATGAAATGGTTCTTCAGACTGATATAGAACCTTTTGGAAAAGGGTTCTACAGTCATCTTCAAAGAATGTTTTATTATTTAGACTAATAAAGAAAACAGAAGTCCTTGGTTTCATAAGAATGTTGATTATTTGAATGGACTTATGATTCCTACAACTTTAATAATCAAATCTATCTATTTAGTGTCCCAGGTAAAACAAAAACAGCAAAGACAGACATGGAATAATCTGGCCTATATTGGTCTAGTGCTGGTTTAGCTAGTCACCAGTATAGTCATGCTGGTTGACCAACATACCTGATGTTGGAAGAAACTAAAATGGTAACTTTCCAGGAGAAGGAAAAAAACCACTTTACTTTTAATGTAAGTCAATGGAACCAGACGTCTTTCCAAGTCATTTTGTACTGTTTCTTTCGGTCCATTCATCATGAAGTTTGAACACAGCATAAAGGATAACGGGTGTTTTCAAATTATGTCAAAAACTGAAAAATGACACAAACAGAGACAGAAGGGTTTCTTCTGACAGCAGCATAATGCTGTGTTCAATGTGGTGCGGAAGTGGGAAGTCAGGGCTTATAATCACCACCAAAACTAACACACGTTGTGTTTTGGATGCTGGTATAGTGGTCAACCATGCTAAACCAGCCCTAGACCGCCAGGGAATTCATGCAGGTCTGCTCCGTTTTTTTCAGCAGGGATAATTTTAACATTCCTGATGTATTTACCTTGAACTTTATAGTCAGTGTTACAGTTCGACCAACTGATTTAGACTGATCTTGTGCGAATGTCATTTCACCATCAAGAAGTTCTTTATTGGTACTCATGGTCTGAGCAGGTATGTTGATTTGACCTCATGTGCTGACCTCAGAGTTGAGAACATTATCCCAACTTTCTGAGTAGCCGTTTCCAGTTGGTTCTTTGATTTTTTTAGTAGTCTTCTTCTTTCGGCTGCTCCCTTTAGGGGTCGCCACAGCGGATCATCTGCCTCCATCTTGCCCTATCCACTGCCTCCTCTACTTTTACACCAACCATCTCCATATCCACCTTCACTACATCCATAAACCTTCTCTACCTCTAAGAGGTCTACCTCTTCTCCTTCTACCCGGCAGCTCCATCTCCAACATTCTTTGCCCAATATATCCACTATTCCTCCTCAACACATGTCCAAACCATCTCAACCTGGCCTCTCTGGCTTTATCTCCAAACTGCTCCACCTTCACTGTCCCTCTGATCTGCTCATTTCTAATCTTCTCCAGCCTTGTCACTCCCAACGAAAATCTCAGCATCTTCATCTCCGCCACCTCCAGCTCAGCCTCCTGTCTTTTAGACAGAGCCACAGTCTCCAAACCATACATCATAGCAGGACGCACTACTGTTTTGTAAACCTTCACTTTAGTAAATTAGTTAAAAATGAGTTACGAGCTTCAGTTGAACTCAACGTTTCTGCCAATTGAGAGGAAGGAAAATGTACACAGGTCACTGGTTTGCTGTTCACTCTGTAATACATAAGGGGCGATTTGAGACACAGCCCGCGTCATCTTCAGCCTAGAGTGAACCAGTAGGGCCCTTTGTTTGTGGCCCCCAGTCCCTTTTCTGAGGCATCTCTCTCTCTTTCTCTCTCTCTCTCTCTCTCTCTCTCTCTCTCTCTCTCTCTCTCTCTCTCTCTCTCTCACACACACACTCACTCATTCAGCATCGTTGCCATCTCTGGCGTGATGGGCTCGCAATGCCGCGCATCGTGAACGCGCCTGGCAGCGTGACTCGCGCCTTTCAGCCAGCGAGTCTCTAGTTGCTGCGTGTCAGAAAAAATCGCGTGTTCAGTGTTCCGTGATGAATAACTGCCTCTTTCTCTCTCTCTCCACTTCCTCAGTCTCTCTCCCTCTTTTCACCCTCTCTTTTTCTCTCTCCTTTTTTATCCCTCCTCTATCACTCTGTCACTCTTTTCACTCTCTCCCTTTTTATCTCCTGCACTGGCGCTCTCTGCATTTATCTATCTTCCCCTCTCTCCTTTCACCTTTACACTCTCTCTCTTACTCTCTCTCCTTCCACCCTTTTCTCTCCTGCTACCTCCCCCCTCACTGTCTCTCCTTCCTCTCTCTATCTCCTCTTTTTCCTCCCTCTTTCTTTCTCCTTCTACCTCCCCTCACTCTGTCTCCCCCCATCTCTTCTCTTTTTCCTCCCTCTCACTCTCTCTCCTTCTCTCTCCTTCCACCCTCTTTCCACCCTCTCCTGCTACCTCCCCTCACTTTCTCCTTCCTCTTTTTCCTCCCTCCTTCTTTCTCCTTCTACCTCCCCTCACTCTGTCTCCCCCCATCTCCTCTCTTTTTCCTCTCTCTCCTTCTCTCTCTCCTTCCACCCTCTTTCTCTCCTGCTACCTCCCCCTCACTGTCTCTCCTACCTCTCTCTAGCTCCACTTTTTCCTCCCTCCTTCTACCTCCCCTCACTCTGTCTCCCCCATCTCCTCTCTTTTTCCTCCCTCTCACTCTCCTTCTCTCTCTCCTTCCACCCTCTTTCCACCCTCTCCTGCTACCTCCCCCTCACTGTCTCTCCTTCCTCTTTTTCCTCCCTCCTTCTTTCTCCTTCTACCTCCCCTCACTCTGTCTCCCCCCATCTCCTCTCTTTTTCCTCTCTCTCTCTCTCTCCTTCCACCTCCCTCTCACTCTGTCTCTCCTTCCACCCTCTCTCTCTCCCCGACACACCCCGCTCCGAGCTAAAACGTCTCTATTTTTGGGAGTCTTCTGGAGGGGATTCCGTCGAGGTGAATTCCACTGTACCTCTCTAATGACACCAGAGGACTGAAGAGGTAATATTAGCCAATACAGTGAGCAGGACATTAACAGAGAGAGAAAGAGAGGAAGAGGAAGAGGAAGAGGGGTGGACGGAATATACGCTTTGACACCAGTGACTCATTCATATACAGTTACTTAGGTAATCAGTTACTATTCACACACAGACATCACTACAGCGCTTCCGGCAGTGAGTCATCAGGGGTAAAGCACGTTTCCCTGTTATATCTCTCATCTCATATCGTATAGCTTATATTAAATCGCTGGTATGTTTCCTGAATTTTCTTCCCTTTTTAGTAAAAGAGTACCAGTTTAGTAAAAATACCAAAGTTCAATACATATGAAGACTAAGGCCCAATCCCATTTCTAATTTTAACCCCTACCCCTTGTTTTTGAGTGTCACCTTGCCTCTTGGGAGTAGTGGACGAAGTCTTTCCCTACGAAATGGGACACTCAAATAAAAAAAGAGCATTACATCATTAACAGGCTACCAGGGGTGCTCTGTAGGCGACCCTGCTAGTCTGCAATGACAGAAGAGAAGGGAAAAGTTCAGCAACCTCACTGCTGGGCTTTGGTTACATTTAGTGCATCACATGCCTTCAAAGAGGGTCATACAACAATTACTTATTATTTATTACCGAGACATCAGCATACTACTACAGATTATTTATGCTTGTTATGAAGAACAGAACCATAATACACTGAAACGACGTTAAACTAAGACAATACAGTGGTCACTGTAGTTTTTTACAGAGAAAATACTCACATTTGTGGGTTTCTTTGTTTGCTTGTAC
This sequence comes from Pygocentrus nattereri, assembly GCF_015220715.1. NCBI lineage: Eukaryota > Metazoa > Chordata > Actinopteri > Characiformes > Serrasalmidae > Pygocentrus > Pygocentrus nattereri. The sequence goes on along the minus strand of NC_051213.1, from coordinate 41,728,645 downwards.
AGCCTTCTTGGCAGTTCTTACAGCCAAGTTTCAAAAACAGCTTGTTTTGAATGCACTGTTTTTGTGACATCACTGAAACATTTACATATATCTGCCTATTCAGCCTACAGCAGTTTAGCCCCGCCCATTTAGGCTGAGGTTATAAGGAGTGTTTCAGCCTGCACTGCTATTTGAATGAGGCACAATACAGGACAGTCAGAGCTCATTTACATATCTTAATGGTTCAGTGACAGTAATAGCCTGATTAAAAACTATAGTTTAGCCGAAAAACTAATTTGCACAATTGTCCCCTTAATCCAGAGGTAGATCAGCCATGTCAGACAAGTTTGGCGTCTGAAGTTTGCTTCTTTAATTTTGCACTGGAGTGATGAGGCTAATGCAGCTAAAAAGTAATGGGTTAGCATCAGGCAAACAGTTAGCATCATGCTAACTTTATAACAACAGGACCTTTTCACAAGAAATGGAGGTGCATAAACGCTGGTTAAAGCAAGCTCCACTATTGTCTTTTAGTCAGTTATTAACCTCAGAAATACAGGCGTTTGTATCATTTTAGCTCAGAAAGGTTTCTGACTTTATATTTGTCACAGCTGCCAAGATTGGAATTCGCGGACGTGTGCAGAACTGTTGAAGAACCACACACAACAATGTGGAAGTCCAAACGAAGTAAAAGACATAAATCCTTTGTGGATAAATTCCTTCACAGCTATTAAGGTGCAATAATGTCAGCTAACATCTACAGAGTGCTAAATCGCTGGATGTGTAAAAAAAACTACAAGCACAACACTAGATTAGCCAGGTTAGCTGGATATGCTGAGACAGCTCACTAACAATAAACTAGTTAGCCAAAAGCTAAACATGCATACATTTTGGCAGGGGGAGGTGTCGAGGTCGTCATGCTCTGTAGCGCCACTGTAGACATTTTACACAAACAATGGCTCCAGTAAACGAACATCTACTCCATGTTGAGCACTCGCTCTGCTAGATGGCGACAGCTTTTGAGGGAGAAAATGAAAACTGTTCCTCTGAAAGCGGCTGCAGCAGCGACTTTACAGCACAAGCCGCACGTTAAAAAGCTCAGTTATGCTAGGTTAGCTTTCACAGCTATGCTAGGTTAACTTTCGCTTGGCTGTTAGCTTTCTCACCGTGAGTTTCTCTGGTCAAGTCACTGTGGGAACACAGTTTTGTTAAAGCTGTGTAGTCCCAATGCTGATATGGGTTGCTCCAACTACACAGCTTTAACAAAACTGTTCCCAATGGCTAACCAATCAAGTTATGCTGCTAGGGTAGCTTCGCTTGGTTGTTAGCTTTCTCACCATAGGTAAGTCACTGTGAGAAAGCTAACGACCAAGCAAAGCTAACCTAGTAAGCACAACGTGCTACATTAGCCATTGGGGAGCATAGTTTTGTTAACCCTGTTTAGTCACAATGCTGATATGGGTGCTTTTGACTACATGGCTTTCACAAAACTGTTCCCCAACGGCTAATATAGCAAGTTATGCTTGCTAGGTTAGCTTTGCTTGGTTGTTAGCTTTCTTAATGCAAATTCCTCAGATCAGGTCACCGAGAGAATGTTCATGACCAAGCGAAAACTATCCTAACTAGCAAAGCTTGCTAGTTGAGGAACTATAAAGCCGTGTCATCAGGACAACATCCATCCATCCATCCATCCATCCATTTTCTAAGCCGCTTCTCCGTCAGGGTCAGAGTGCTGGAGCCTATCCCAGCAGTCTTCGGGCGGAAGGCAGGATACACCCTGGACAGGTCGCCAGTCCATCGCAGGGCAGACAGACAGACACAGAGACTCACTCACACACCTAGGGGCAATTTAGCACATCCAATTGGCCTGACTGCATGTCTTTTGGACTGTGGGAGGAAACCGGAGAACCCGGAGGAAACCCACGCAGAGAACATGCAAACTCCACACAGAGAGGACCCTGGTTGCCCGGCCGGGGAATTGAACCCAGGCCCTCCTTGCCACCCATCAGGACAACATCAGCATTGCAATTGGTGAGAACACTGCTTACGTACTTTTGATCCGAGATTAGGACTGTCCTGTTTACATCAAGAAAGGAGAAAATACACTAGCCTTTTAGTGGACATTGGAAAGATGCCCACAGAACATGCTCTGTGCGTTTATATAGTGTGCCCTGAGGAGCAAGGTACTTTCAAAGAAAACATGGTTGTAAGCAGAACTTGAGATCACAGCTAGCTACATTAAAAAGATTAACCAGGAGGAGGAAAGGAAGAAGGGGAATAGAGGAAGACGAAGATGGATGTGGAAAGAAGAAGAGGTAACAACATGGTGAAAGGCTGAGAAGGGACAAGTGACATGTTAAGTGGGCTTTAGGAAAGATCCTGCAGGATTTAGTGAAGACTGTTTCCCTGATAGACGGAGATAATAAAAAAAAGGCTGCCTGTCTCGTCTTCCTCAGACCCATATGTCAGCGCGCTGTCTCAATTTGCTCTTTCATTTCCGCCTTCCCTCTCTTTTTTTATGTCTCCCCTTCTCCATTCTCACTGCGTAACCCCCCTCTCTCACGCACCATTATACTCTCAGCCATGCTCTTTATCATATGGAGATGTAGATGGAGAGAGAGAAGGTTATAAAAGGAAATTATTCCTCTATCTACTGGTAATGACTAGCTGACTACATGATTGAGATGAATTTCTCTCTCGCTCTCCCCCTCTCTCTCTATCATTCTCTCTCTCTCTCTCTCTCTCTATCTATCATTCTCTCTCTCTCTCTCTCTCTCTCTCTCTCTCTCTCTCACTTACACACACAGTGCCGTTTAGTATCTGATTCATTGACATGATAAATTCATATTTGTAGTGTCAAACATTGCGACATACACTATTTAAAAAAGATGGTTCTTCTGGGTTCTTTAGTAAAGAACAAGGTTCTGTAAAGAACCATGAACACTCAAAGATCCCTGTACATGATTACGGTTCTTTGCGTCATGGTAGGGTTCCTCAGGTTGATGGACAATGTGCTGTAGATGGTTCTGTGTAGAACCTATTTCTTGAAATGGGGTCCTGTATTACACCAAAAAGGGTTCTTCTATTGTTACGAGCTTGCCATTGTAGCAATAGCGGAACCCTGTTGGTGCATCTACAGCACATTCTACATTAATCTAAAGATCCTTTCCATGCAAAGGGTTCTTTGAGTGTTCATGGTCCTATATAGAACCGTTTTCTTTACTAAAGAACCCTTGAAGAACCATCTTTTTAAGTGTGTAGATAATCAGAAAGCCTGTATAAATATTAGATTCACATAAAAATAATTATTCATAAGTATTAAAATAATAGTAATGAAATCCTCTCACACCCTCCCTTTCTTTCTCTCTTCCTCTCCCTCTTTCCGTCTCTTCCACTCGTTTGTTCTTTTCTTCTTTTTCCATCCCTACTTTCTCTCCTTTGCCTTTTCTCTCTCTCATCTCCTTTCTTGCTCTCTTGCTCCCTGGCCGTCTTCTCTCATCCTCTCTTCTTCTTTTCTCCCTCTCCCTTTCTTTCTCTTTATATCATTTTTCTCTCATCTCTCTCCCTCCTTTTCTCTCACCCTTTCTTTCTCTTTCGGTTGACTTAGCCTCTCTTTCTCCTTTGTCTTGCTCTCACCTTCTTTTTGTTTTTCTCTTCTCCTTTCTTGCTATTTTCTCTCATCCTTTCTCGTCTTTTCATTCTCTCAGTCTGTTGTTTTTCTCTCATTTCTTGTTCTCTTGCTCCCTCTCTTCTCTCACCCTCCTTCTTCCTGTCATCCTCTCCTCTCTCACCCCTTCTTTCCCTCATCCTATCCTTTTTCCATTTACATCTTTCTCATCTTTCTTTCTCTCTCAATTGACTCTCTTAGCCTTTCTTTCTCTCCTTGGTTTTGATCTCTCACACCTTCTTTCTGCTTTTCCTTCCCTTCTCCTTTCTTGCTTACTTGATTTTTTCTCATTCTTTCTTTTTCTCATCCTTTCTTTCTCTCTCACTCCCTTTCTTTCTTTCGCTGTCTGTTTCTTTCCTGCCCTTTCCTGCTTCCTGTCTCTGTCTTCTCTCATGCTCTTTTTCTCTTTTCCTCTCTCTCTCTCCCCCCCTCTGCACTACATGAGCCGAGCTGACAGCAGAACTTCAGCACGCTGCGGAGTGCTCGGAGTCGTTCGCTGAATTATTTAGAGTGTGGGACCCCCCCGAGTGCTCGTCTCCCACCCCCTCCTCCTCCTTTCCCTCCCCTTCTCTTCCTCCAACCTCTCCCTCTCTCCTGTTCTCCATTCTGGCTCTGTTCACTATGGCCATTTGCCTTTCGTCTTTCTTCTGACTGATGCCGACACATTGACTCACTTTCAGCTTTGACAGCTGGGATTGACTTCCGTGCCGTGTTTGGAGCGGCTCATTCGGTCACTCATTCACTATTAACAAACGCAGTGAACTGACTGGAGAACAGCCTGGAATGACGGAAAGATTTAGCGTTAAGAATCAAATAGCGCTACAAAATGGCACACACTGTATACAGCACTATTTCTGTAACTGTAGCTTCGGCTTCAGTGTGACTGACTAAACCCACTCATGCTCTGCCCACAAATTCAACCTGATCATTGAACTGTTGTTAAAATTTTCATTTAGAATGTGTTATTACTTTCAGCTGATATTTATAGCAGCGAGCGAAATCAGATATCACCCTTCATTTATTTCATTTCCAGGCAAATTGGCCATACAAGTCACTCATTTCCAGAATAATATAATTTATTTTCTGTATTCCGTGTGTCCTGCAGGGATATATTTCCACACCTCCGAAGTTCAGTCTCATATGTTGGTTTTACACTTTCTGTATCTCACCAAAAAATCCCAAATACGTTCAAAGATGTCGAGGACTCTGGGGTGGTCAGTTCATTGTTCTGAGAACACCAGCAGCTTCTTTGCTTGATTTGCTAATTCCTCAGGCTCCTTGACAGCTACACATCCTTTTAGACTCTTGGTGCTCTGGAGAGTTTTGGTGTCTACCAGGTCTTCCAAGTGGTTTTAATAGTCTCATTTTCTCCGTACCTTTTAACCATTTTAAAAAAGTTTGAAAACTGTTTTTCACTTATTCTCCTTTGACTTTCTCCTTCCATATGTGAGTGTATTATCTTTTTAAAAATAACTGAAAATTTTGATATTTCACACTCCTGCTGGTGTGGATTTCTAGTCTTTAAGTACACAAAGTGCACTCGAAAGTGAGTTCAGACTGACAAACATGTGTGAGTGAGTGAGTTTCAAGGCAGTGTTCATGTGCATTACACTGTTCAGGTACTGTGCAGGTACATTTTTCGTTCAGCAAAATACAATGTAAATTTTCCCTCAGAGGCACAACAGTGGTCTTAAGGTCCAACTGTGTACCTTGGAAGTACACAATAGGACCTAAGTATTTGTATCTTTTCATTATGTAACGGTGGGGAGAGATGAAGCGGACACACGTGCTGAGATAAGCGATTTTTATTATGAGCAAATCCAGGGTCATGTTCAAAACGGTCCAGGTTCAAGTGACCAATACGTAGAGCAGGAGGGACAGACATAATATAAATAAACAGGTATACAAACAGGGCCGGAAGAAAAACAACATACAAAGACCAGCAAAGACAAGGGGCAAACACAACAGGTATGATGAGGGACAGGTGGAAACAATCAGCGGCGGAGTCACGAAACAAGGGGCCAGGCTAGACGGAAAAACAAATGCACGTGGACGATCAAAAAGTAAACAAAAAGCACATGGAGTAGTGGGAGGAGCCAACCGTGACACATAACCTAATGTTTTAAAACAGAACAATAAAATAAGCCTGACGAGACGGGGTATGTGTGGAGTCAGTACAACTTGTGGAGTCAGTACAACATAGAAAACAGAATTTCAATGGTTTACAATACAGTTATGTTCCCTGACCAAACGTACTGAAATGTACCCTTGAGGGAACCACCCCAGTGACAGTACCTTGAATAAAACGGAAGCATTTTTCTTCCTGAAAAGCTGTTTTAAAGCTGGGTGGCACAGTGTCGCAATGTCACCTCACAGCACAAAAGGCCTTGTTTTTTTCTCCATCCAGCTGATCAGGGTCCTTTCTGCTTGGAGTTTACATGGTGTCTGCATGGGCTTCCTCCCACAGTCCAAAGACATGCAGCCAGGTTAATTAGAGGCACTAAATTGCCCCAACACTCTCAGAAATAAAGGAAACTGTCACTGGGACAGTACCCCTCTTCTCACTAATGAACTACTATAATCCATTAAAATGTTTTCCAAATTGACTCCACACACCCCGTCTCATCTCCAGGCTTTTTATTTTACTGTTCTGTTTTAAAAAAACATTAGGTTATGAAAAGGTACAAATACATGGAAAAAACTTATCTAAGGTGTACAATCGGACCTTAAAACCACTGCTGTACCTTCGAGGGAACATTTACATTATTTGTACCTTGATGAACAAAAAATGTACCAGCACAGAACCTTTATTTCTAACAGTGTAGGTGTGAACGTGTGTCCACCCTGCAATGGACGTGTGACTGGTCCAGGGTGTTTCCTGCCTCCCCTCCAATGGGCACTGGGATAGACTCCAGCAACCCCCAAGGCCCAGGAGGATAAATGGCTTAGAAGATGAAAGAATGAATGTTTTAGCATAACAGACTGCAACACTAACACAAGTTATTCGCTGATTCGCTTTCTTCTCACAAAAGATGGAAAAGGATGGAGAGGCTTCGCTCTGTGATGCAGAGATGGTAAGTCATTGAGAAAGATGAAGAGGCAATCAAACATTTGTCCATGTCAGTCCCCTCAGCTGCTTGCTCAGTTTGACCCAGTTAGCTCTATAAATATGGAGCCTGAGAGTAACGGGGGACAGAGAGAGAGAGAGAGAGGGCAAATGACAGCTGATGTTGCAAGTTGTGTCATCTTTTTCTCTCGTATTTGGAAAGTGCTTCTTAGCGCTTGAGGTCAGGAGCAGGGAGGTAATTGTTGGCCACTGCCTGAAGCGTCATTCACGCATCGCCTGTTGGAAGGGATCATATATGTAAGCGCATTAGCAGCTCTTCAGACATTTCGTTTGCCTCTCTCTCCCTCCCTCCCTCCTTCCTTCAATGTGAAAATATCGCTACCTCACTTCTGCTAATCACCATAGCAACCTGGTAATCCCTTATCTAGCAGAAAGGACGGAAAAAACGCTAACGCATGCGCAGAAACCCGCTGATGCATTACTGTTTATGCCTCCGTGTTCGGCACACAACCTCAGACACATCTGCCTTTGTTTCTTTGTCTTACCACTGGCTTTCAGCGAGGCTTTCATCTGCTGCATTCTGAACATCTGGGAACATCAGTCTGCACAGGCCTGCCTCGGTTTAATTGTTTTCACACCCAGGTCAACAGCTTGGGAGCCTTTTGGGGATACGAAACAAACAGAGGAGCTTTTGCATTCAGATTCACAGGCCATGTTATACAGTCACATGCTTTTTTTAATATTTATCTGGTGTGAATTAGGCCTTTATATAAGCAGTGCTGTGCAAAAGCCAGAGACCACCTTTCATTTCTGCATTTTTCAGCAACTGGGGGAAAAAGGAGGAAACATACACGTTTTGTTGATTTTTGTAGTGAAAATAAATCTGCACTCTCGACCAGGAACAAACATGGCATTTTTCTGCAAAATGTATTTGCTGAGGGGCAGCACGGTGGCATGGTGGGTAGCGCTGTCGCCTCACAGTAAGGAGGGCCTGGGTTCGATTCCCAGGCCGGGCGGTCCTCTCTGTGTGGAGTTTGCATGTACTCCCTGTGTCTGCGTGGGTTTCCTCCGGGTTCTCCGGTTTCCTCCCACAGTCCAAAGACATGCAGTCAGGCCAATTGGACATGCTAAATTACCCCTAGGTGTGAGTGTGGGAGTGACTGTCTGTGTCTGTCTGTCTGCCCTGCGATGGACTGGCGACCTGTCCAGGGTGTCTCCTGCCTTCCGCCCGAAGACTGCTGGGATAGGCTCCAGCACCCCCCCGCGACCCTGACGGAGAAGCGGCTTAGATAATGGATGGATGGATGGATGGATGGATGTATTTGCTGAGTTTGACATACTGGAGAAAAATAAATATGAAACATATAAAATGTGCCTTAACTTTTGCACAAGCCACATTAAATTCTTTTTTCCAAATGATAAGTTCTCTGTGAACTTACTGTCGTTTGGCAAACCAACAAAACCTGTCATTTGAGTAGGGGTGCTCAAACTTTTGCATATGTGTTTAATGCTATATACACTCACCAGCCACTTTATTAGGTACACCTTGCTAGTAAAAGGTTGGACCCCCTTTTGCCTTCAGAACTGTCTTAATTCTTCATGCCACACAAGGTGTTGGAAACGTTCCTCAGAGATTTTGTTTGGTTATTTGAGTTCCTGTTGCCTTTCTATCATCTCGAACCAGTCTGCCCATTCTCCTCTGACCTCTCACATCAACAAGGCATTGTCATCCGCACAACTGACCGCTCACTGGATATTTTCTCTTTTTCTGACCATTCTCTGTAAACCCTGGAGATGGCTGTGTGTGAAAATCCCAGTAGATCAGCAGTTTCTGAAATACTCAGACCAGCCCGTCTGGCACCAACAACCACACCACGTTCAAAGCCACTTAAATCCCCTTTCTTCCCCATTCTGATGCTCGGTCTGCACTTCAGCAAGTTGTCTTGACCACCTCTACATGCCTAAATGCATTGAGTTGCGGCCATGTGATTGGCTGAATAGCTATGTGTGATAACAAGCAACTGAATATATATATACACATATAGTACCTAATAAAGTGGCCAGTGAGTGTACACTTGCATTTGCAACTGTATATAATTTTTTCAGTTAGTGGTTCCACTATATCTTTTTTTACAGCTTTCATTCTTTTCAGAAGACTTGTATTAATTTTTTAAAGAAATTTGCAGGATATTTTTCCACATCTTCAAAGTTCAGTCTTAGAAGTTGCTTGCATTTTCTGAGGAATTGTTCTTTTACTATTCGGGTAATCCCAAACTCATTCAGTGATGACGAGGTCCGTCTCCGCTAGGGGTTTCCAAGCATGCAACATGCCGTCCAAGGAAAAAATCTCCCGTGCTTAACGTGCAGTTGAAGTATTCCAATGTTCAGCTCTGAAACGATGAAAAATAATACTCCATGGTTTCCCAAAGGCATCTACAGGTGAGTCCCAGAGACTCTTAATGTTTTAAAAAATAATTTTATTCATGTAAAGCATGTGAACATCGACTTGAAACTCATTCACCCTCACATGTTTAGCAGTCTGAACTCTCTCCACAAGAGGGAGCTAGTAGCTTGCTTTTGTAGTCTTTAAATCGTGGGATTGATATAATTAAGAATCTTTTTTCAATTTTTCACCAGAAAAACAGGCTAATTATTTTATATTACATATATAAAGCAAAAAAATGAAGATTTTTTTTCTGTTCAGACAGCAACAATAAATAATAATCTCACTGAATAATCAAACCCATGTACAATCACAATTGCTTTATTTTCAGGCTTTGCATGGTCTTATATTGTACAGAAACAAAATATCTCCATTAGTGAACACTACCCTTTCTAATTTTCACAAAACAAAATAAAAATCACTGCTTACAAATATAAACAGAGAATATTGTATAAAATGCAATTTTTGTATTAAATCTTGCTCAAAGCAAAGGCCACTCATGTGGATTAGGCTACTGGCCAGTGTCACAGGTACTCTACCAATTAACCATGCATGAGTGTGTGCCCATTTACACCCCCCAACCCACCACCAAATTAACCAATCAATGGCAAATTAACCAAAAAGGCATGTCGGTCCACAGCACGGCTTGATTTGCCTACAAATAGTTCAGGCTACCTTGTAAACTCAAGGGAAAATCGTTATATAGCCAAATCAGTTGCAAGCTCTTGTTATTTTGGGGTTTTATCTTATTTAGTCATGGCTAAATCCACCTGCTAGCTAAGTCTCCTCTTATCACACGATGCTACCAACCTGAGTCCTTGGCACAGGTGGCTGTGGTATCGCCAGGTGATCCCCCAATGACAGAGCTAACTGGGTAGCTGCCACTGGACAATTTAACACAAACAATACATACATCTAATAAGATTAACCATAAACATCATCCACTGCAAGACAAGGGAATCCAGGGAGAACACTACCGCTTGTGGTTACTTCCAGAAATACAGATACATTTACTTTTAACTTGGTTTTTCAGCTTTGGTCCAGTGCTGGTGATACGTAAAGTAGGTTGAAACATAACTTGACCATGCTTACAGTTTGTGTTTAGGCCTCACTTGTCTAAGGTGTGACTTTTTTCAGCCAGATAGTGGTTGGATAGTGTAGTGGTTAACACCTCCGCCTTCTACGCTGTAGACTGGGGTTCAATCCCCCACCAGGGCATCACCCTACACTATACCAATAAGAGTCCTTGGGCAAGACTCTTAACACTACCTTGGCCTACCTGTGTAAATGCCGTAAATGTAAGTTGAACAGCAGCTTCAGTTTGGGAATTTAAAAAGTTCAAGAGTTTACAAGAACCATCCGAACGCTCCATTAGGGTCTATTAGACCAATGGCCTGCAGCTCTTGGCACAGTCATTATCACAGGTAGCTACATCCAAATGCCTTATAACAAAACTGATAGATGGGACACAGTTGGCAGCAGTTCTTAGGCTATGTTCACATTACAGGGCTGCACGCATATCTGTTTTGTTTTTTTTGCCCAAATATGACACAGATCTGATCTTTTCAGAGCCACATATATTTCATATGTGGTCCTAGACCTGATGCCAATGACAGATATGGATCTGGATGCAAACCATCAAGGCAGAAAGACTGGATCCAAGCAATAAACATCGAGTGAAATAAGGCTTGTAATGAGAATATAGCCATAGAGTCTTAACCTGAAGGAAGAAACCACCATCATGCATCAGCAGACCCAGAGAACCAGCAGCAATTCTAAACCTGACATCTCATCATGCAGCTTCCAGGCAGTGGTTTTAGGTTAGAGGTCCTTGAACTTTTAGGCTTATGCCAACTAGCATAACCAGAGTTTGACTAACTAAATGTTAACCAAATGCAAACGAGCATGTACAATTATGTTACGGTGGGTAGCAACCTAAGTAAGATTTGTATTAAAAAAATGTTCATTATGAAAGGCACTTAAGTTATATTGAGCTTTTACTCATAAGAAAAATCAGAGACAACAGCTAATTTTTAATTTTTTTTCCTTCCAACTGACCACATGCTATTAAAAGGACACTGGGAAAATGAAAATTGCAACCATCTCTACTGTTTCTGTTGTAAACATACCTACTTCCACCCTACAGCAGTGCCGCAGTAGTCTCTACTGTGAGATTTTAGGGTTTAAAGATTAAGAAAACTCTTGCGATGATGTATCTTGAAGGCAGGAGGAACTTTTAAGAAACTACAACTGCTTGGGGATTGATTTTTGGGGCCAGACTGTTTTAATTCTTTTATTTTTTTCGCTGGTGTATGCAGAAGGTTAGCTAAGGCTAGCTAGCATTACTTATGGCAGGCATATAGCTACAACAACCTATTCATCATTACAGTGGAGAGAATGGAGCACTCAAATAACAGAAATGAGGCGAGGAGGATAAGCTAAAAGCTAAGGTTAGCAAGTTTGGCCTTTTTTTGGTGAAGGTGAAGAACCTGTCTCTGGTGTCTGTTTAATGCTGAATAAAGATAGAGTCGCTGTTTTCTTTACAATTTTGTTTGACGACGGAGTTCAAAATGACACAAATGTTAGTTTGATTGGATTATTCTATTGATCTGGGGCTAGCAGTTACGACTGGGTGACACCACAGGGATTCTCAGTGGTTGTATGGTGTATTTTTCCATAATGCCTACTGGGAATTTATTGGGTATATCATTAAAAAATGATTAACAAAACACAAAAATCACAAATGATGTTAAACCGATGATGCTGAGGGCACAGTGCTGCGATACGGAACCCAACATAACACATAACATAACAAAAATCTGAGTCAACATATTACATAAGTGGGCACAATTCTAAAGCAACAGAATGAGCTAAAACTGCAGGTCTAGAAATGCAGGGTCTTTGTGTCTGCACAGGCATCTCAGAAGAGAGCAGTTTCATCCTTGATGCATTGCGCTTCTGCAACCAGCAGGGGGGGCCTAAGAGCAACTCATCCCCCACCTTCAGGCTCATAGCATTATCAGGTTGAAAGTGATTGCTAGCCAGCTCACCCAGGCACATTCACATGATATCAGAAGTCACCAGGAGGTGGAGATGAGAAGGGAGTGAAAGACATTTTCAAAAAACAAATTACACACTATAAAAACTACAACAGCACTTGTGAAGTATACTTTTCACCCTTTTGGACTGCAAGACGTTAATATTTTCTCTAATGGCTTTGGTTTATAAGGGGCATGAGAATGATAAGAGGGGGAATTCTAAGCTGAGTAGTAAGTATAAGCACACTGCCCGTCAAAAGTTTGGGGACTTGTCCCCCCCAGTATTTAATATGAGCATGTTTTCTTTAATATTGTTCACAATAAAATTAAGATATTATGTAGATATTTGTAGCATTTCTTGTTTGAAAAAGGGAAGGAACAATTGACAAAAGCCCCACCTTAACATCATTAAAGTAGCATACTTGCAAAACTACATATCATTTGATCTCTTTAATCACAATAGTTTTATTACTTGTAAGGCTGAAAGATTAATCATTTAAATCGTTAATCAAAATCGCAGTTTAAGAGAGTGCAATTTTAAAATCGCAAGAGCTGCAAGTTTTGAAAAATATAGCCTATGTTATCAAAAATTTTGAGAGGAAATTTAGTCTAATAACTAAATAATAGCTAGACCACTCAGAGGCAACCAAACCTCCATGTGTTGTGACATCACAACCACAACTTACTGACTTTCTGGCACACTACATTAAGGGGTCAAGCCAGAAAAAGTAGATATTCTAATATTCCTGGTAAAACAGGTCTGAACCTCATTTTTAGAAAATAATCACAATTGATCCCCTTAAAATTCCAGGCTTATTGCATACTAAGGTTTTTTATTCAGTATTACAGGGACCTCAATGCAAACTGACTGAGCTATTCTTAGGTTATAGACGTGTGTAATAAAACTTTGGGCCCACCACTGGGTCCTGGTTATTTTAGGGGTTAAAGCGCAGTCAAAATATTAAACAGAAAAACCACAATCAGACATTTTTACCAAATCGTTCAGCCCTAATTACTTCATGTGAGCAGACTGGTTTCCTCATTGCATAAGTAGTATTTTCTGGTAAACAAAGATTTTAATACAGAAATGATATAAAATCATATTTTGTTAAATTTGCTGTACGCCAGTGGTATGTCTGAGATGTGGCATCAGCTCTCATAGACATTTGGTGACCATGGTGCCCTCTATTAAAGCTGGAAGTTGACTGGTTATTAAATTAAAAAAAGAAAAAGAAAAAGAAGGGTAGAGTTGGGTATCATCCACAAATTGGTACTGGAAGAAAGTAATTCTATTGTCTTATGGAACCCACTTACACTATATTTCCAAAAGTTGGTAGACACCCTTTGTAAGTGTATTACTTTAAGCTGCACCCATTACTTACCAAGGCATTCAAGTGCACATAGCTTGTACCATCACTATAGAAAAGCACTGTTCCTAGGCCAGAGGGATATTAGACTGTGGAGCAGTGGAACTGCATTCTCTGGACTGATGAAGTGTCATCCAGTTTGAGATGAGTGCTCCACAGTCACTGGCACACAGCTAATCATCCAACATCATCCAACAACTGCCTCACTAATGCTCCTGTGGCTGCCATCAAATCCTCATAGCAGTGTTCCAACATCAAGTTTAAAGCCTTCCCAGACGACTAGAAGCTGTTATTGCTGCAAAGGAGGAACAAACCTCCCTATTAATACTCAATTTTAGAAGAAACACTGGATAAGCAGGTCTCTACAAAGGTTTGGATACATAGTATATGTTAGCATTTCTGATTCCACATTTTGATTGTCTGTATATGATTAGCTTCAAATTCAACTTTTACCAACATCGGAAATGGTGCAAGGTGAAGCATTTCTGCATTAAAAGAATGCTGCTGAAAAAATAGACTCACAGGGCTGGTATAAAAGGCTACAGTCATTAGGGTTTAATAAAATTTTTGGGGGCCATTTGTGAAATGCATAGCATAAGCCCAAAGCACAGGTGATAGTGTCTTTTCACATTTGGTGAATGAAACAGAGGTAGAGAAGGGGGGACGTTTAAACGGAATAGAACTGTCTGCACCCATGTTCAACACTTAAACCTTTCCAGTATTTACTTTAACAATGGTTTGGAAAAGAAAACTGTCATACCATTTTTTAGACAAAACCTGCTCTTCATACCAAGGAATATACTACAATGAACTACCCAAAGCCCCTTTCACTTGTATGATCAAAAAAGTTTAACATTTTGTCTTACTTCATTAAAAAATGAACGGAAATATAACAAAAATGAACCCGAAATGCCATTACAACGTACGGTTTGAACAAGAGAGAAAGGTGTCCTCAAACTTTTGGCAGGCAGTCGTATGTTCCATCCGGTGGAAAGAATGTATGTGCATGTATGTGAGTGAAGGTAGGTGTCTGTGTTTGGATGTTTTCAGTGCATGTGTGCGGTAGACCGTGTGCTTGGCTCCACTGATGGGCTGATGCTGTGGGTATGTGTGTGATCAGTGTGTGCGGGGTACAGGGTGCTGTAGGGTCATGTGCTCGGCTCCAGTGAAGGGCAGGCGCTGGGTGCAGTAATGATGTACCACCTCCGGGATGCTGGGGAACACACAGCTGCTCTGGTCCAGCGTGTAGCCACACTCTTTGGTCTGTGCTACGATGATGTGCACGCAACCCTGACTTGTCCTGGATAGAGAGAGAGAAAGAGAGAGAGAAATTCAGTATCATCTACATCAGCGTTTTCAAGGATGTTTAGTCACCCTTCTCTTTAATGGGTTGATATCTTAATTTTTTCTAGCTTTTTATTAGTTTGCCTTGAGGTCCACTTTCTAACCTAGCTTTATCACTCAGAATTATACAGGCTGTTTTTGTTACTGTGCCTTAAACATCAATATATCGCTGTTGTTGGGAGAAAACCTCGTATCTCCAAAATGGTAACTTTACAGGGGAAGGAAAAAACCTACTGTAGTTTTCATGTAAGTCAATGAAACCAGACGTCTTTCCAAGTCATTTTGGGCGGTTTCTTTTGGTCCATTCATCATGAAATTTACACACAATGTAAAGAACAACAGGTCATTTGAAATTATGTCAAAAACTGAAAAATGACAAAAATGGAGATACAAGGTTTTCTTCCGACAGCAGTGATATGCAAGTACAACAGAGCTGATTGGCTGGGAACCACTGGGAATGCCGCCCCTTCCAAGACCAAAAAACAAAGAAATCTATGGATGTAGAAGTTAATAAATAGAGACGTGATATTCAGCTTCCTAGCAGTAGCGTTAGCTATTTTTCATCTTTCTGTAATTGCCTGCCCTCAACGGAGAAAGTACTGTTGTTACTGTTAAATGTGCAGAATTTCACATATTGGGATAAAACAAAACGATAAATGTGGCCTGTGCAAATGTTATGGTACATCTTATAATGTACACAGTAACTGTGCATTTAAATGTGCTCTCTGGATGTGTTCACTTATTTTCACTTAGAAAATGAACAAAACATCACTTTGCTGGGGACATTCAAACTTTTGCATACAACTGTGTGTATATGTGTTCATGGTTGTGACATCATAACCAGGATGAATTGTTTCCGCAGCTTAGTTTCCACATATGCTCTCCAAAAAACTATGTCTACATAGTAAATCAAACTCTTTTGCTTATATGTTTTTTCGCCTCTGATGTGGCTTCTATAATATCTCATACGCACATGCTTTCATGGACAAATATGAAGGCACACAGCCTTACTTGAGGGCGATGGAGTATTTGCTGGTAGCTGATTCGCTGTCACGCACCAGGAAGCTAGCTTCCCTGCAGTTCTGCAGCTGAGCCTCAGCCTCCTGACGACTCACACTGCCATGATACCAGCTAGAAAGAGAGAGAGAGAGAGAGAGAGAGAGAGAGAGAGAGAGAGAGAGAGAGAGAGAGAGAGAGAGAGAGAGAGAGAGAGAGAGAGAGAGAGAGAGAGAGAGAGAGAGAGAGAGAGAGAGAGAGATGCAATATAACTCAAGGAGCCAAGGTTGACTAGAAATTTAATTAAAGAATTTGAATATGAAATATGAAATGTCCCACTAGCATTTTGTTAGTTTGTTACCCAACAAACTGCAAGTAAAAAACTAGCTGCAAAAGCAGAAACACCTTGAATAAACTGACAACATATGTTCTGATTTTAGCAATTATTAAGAAGCAAATAATAAAATTTGTTGTCAGTCATTTTCCATCAGATATTCCAGCCCCTTTCAGAGTCTTTCATTTCCACTGTGCTGCGACTCACTTCTGTTACATTGCGACTCTCTCTGCAGGATTTCTGAAGTCACATGTGGTTTCTGTATTTGCAGCATGCTTGAAATGTAGTTGATGTAGTCATTTAATGAAAGTGTTTTCTGAATTTGCATCAGGTTTGCAATGTTTTTTAACTGTACTGTTTATCTGCGCATACGGGCTTATCGGCCACCATAAACAAGACTTTACAAATAATTTTAAAGGTAATGAAAACAAAAAAATCCTGTTTAAAAACGCTTTGTTTCCTTTCTCTCCTGTGCAGGTCTGTTTGAATCATGTCAGCCACTTGGAACTATTCAACAATTTCTATGAGGAACATTTGACAACAGAGCGCTAGAAGTGATATGCAATCTCTGTTTATGCTGAGTATCAATACGAGGTACAATGATCAATAAGTTCTCCACTATAGGTTTGATACCACATCTCCCTCAGACCCTCAGGACGAAGAATATATCAAAACAGACACAGGAAGGAAAGTTTCTGCAAGCCCAAGAAGCCATCTGTAGCCTCAGCTTTCGAAATGAACACAATCCACAAACTACAAAACTGTTACTAAAAAACAGAATTCACTGCCTTGAATGACTGTTTTGACATTGGATTTTATGCCACATTCTGTAGCCTCTGTACTGTAATAATTTTATTAAGATTCATTTTAATTGTATTTATTTGTCAGCTCAGTTTTGTTCAACTGAAAACAGATTTTACAACAAGAGTGCATTTTCTTCATTACTTTGTAGCTGTTAAGGTACGTTTGTTTCAATGCATAAATTCAAATTGAAATGGCAGAAATTCACTAATGACAGCGAAAGAATTCAGCTTCAACTCTGCTGACGTGCAAATTTGCATTGCAAACCAACCACGCAACATCTTTGGCAACACTCACTCCTGAAATGGATGGTCCTTCATAAAGCAGCACTGAAGATTCATTTTAACTCAGCATTTTGTGCAAGTCATCCCAACTTTATGATGAATTAGTTTCAGAGATGGCAAATCAGTATTAATGGGTATCGAAGGGAAAAAATGTTATTCAGTCCTGTAACAAATCTATCCTGAAATAGCACTCGTGTGATGTTGTCTTGTTAGCTGTGTAGTTCTTTCTGAGGGCTAGCAGAGTGTTTGTGCAGTTTCAGTTATAGATGCTCATTTTAAGTGTTACAGTTAATAGTAAAATCATTTTAAATCTTAAAAGATTTAATCTATGAAATATTGGATTAGTATTGGCTTAGTATACTCAACGGTTCAATATAGGTATCAGTGTCAGAAAGAAAAAGTGGCACTGGGTTAGCTCTGTTTATTACATAAAAAGGAGAAGGCATACAAGGCCGCCAGCTGGGAGTTCACAGGTTTGTCATTTCAAAATACACTCTCCCTTAAACTAAATCACTGCTAAATTGCTATCTGCATTAAAATGGAAGATGCAAACTGCAAATTTCTGGTGTTTCTTTTTCAGCCTCAGATTAACCAACAATGTAAGCTTACGAAGTTCTTCTCTACACTTGTCAAAAAGGCAAAAAAATTCTGATTTTCCTTTTGTTTGTGCCACAAAGTACCTTGAACGTCAAACGGTAAAATTCAAACAAGAAGTTGGCGAATAAAAAACGACTTCAGCCTCGTAAAACAGCTGAACGATGAGAAACATTTTACTAGAAACTATTCAACTTTTGAGAAAAGGTGTCTTGGCGGAAATGTGAGGAAAGTGGCTATAGCTAAAGCTTAAAGCAGAGCAAAGTCAATCATTTTCATCTATATTTTTCAGCCTATACTAGGACATTAACACATACAGAGACACACTGGACATAAAATGTTGTAGCTACCAAGGTGGTCTGATTTGGTTGAAAAGTGGCTTTTCTTAACATTTAGGTTGTCGACTAACCTAGCTTCTAATGCAGAGGGTCCAGGCTGGCGCTCATCCACTTGTGTTTTTGTTATGTGCATGTCACACTTCCGCACTTCCAAGTTCCACCTTTTACGTTCCGTCAACATTATGTTATAAATTAAAATTTAGAAAATCGATTTTTGACATTCAATTCAGAATTGCTCAAGTCCTAAGAATCGACCCCCCCCCCACCCCTAATGGTAGCACACAGAAAACTCCTATGACCAGCGTGGACATGCACGCACATCAACTACTCTAACAGTACATTTAATCAAGTTTAATCAAGACACAAAGACACTCTGACTGTAACACAAGCAAAATGTTCAGTTTGGTTTTCCAGGAGAAAGTTTACTATTTCAAATATTAAATCATTGCATGGACAGATCCAAGTGCCCATCAAAGGCATTCACAGACAGAATGGCTGAAAGGTTTAGAAAGAGCGTTTTTCTTGGGGCACTTCTGAAAGAGTTCATATCTAATTTTTTAGTATTTGAAAATATCATTATAGACAAATTAATTCAGACCATGCCTTCAACATGGTGGTGGTAGTATGAGGGAAAAGCTTTGACTGGAGTTCTGGGCTGCTTCTGCCTGTAGCTAGAAGGTCGGCCCCTCATAGCTGTAGCAGGACTGATGCAGGACTGAGGAACAGGGAGGAGATGGGGTGGTTGTGGGGATTGCATACACTTCATCACGGGAAGGTGAGGATGTGAATTTAAGGGGTGAATTTATAGACTGGAAGAAGGAGGGGTTTCTCACTTTGAATCAGTGGTAAGAATTCAGATGACAGAGTTAAATCATTTGCCCGGAAGTGAAAATGGCAACGGTGAAGGTGAATTTAGCTTCTTCTTTGCCAGCTTCTTACTCAAACTGTACAAGCATCAGAACGTAACTGCTAACACCATTTAAGGTGGAACAGGAAATTCTAATTAGCTGATGAAGCACATAACTTTCATTATATATAAAAAACTAGAACAATATAACAAATACCTCCTTAAAGCCTTATGTGTTGTGAAATTAAAGCAGAAGTTACTCAGTGTTTTGAACACAACAAGTGCTGTTGTAAAATGTAAACTGATATCAGCAGGCAGAGTAAACATAAAATTGGTTTTAAAAATATAAAACTGGTGTTTTAAAGCCCCACATATGGAGTGCAACCAAAATTTTACACAGGTTTTGTACAGTAGCATAATAATCATTTAGAGCTCATCAAAAATGGCAATAATAATTTTGAGACAAAAGGGCTTGAATTAGTTGCATGTACATGTGATATTATACATATTACATTATACATCTATTTAATTAAACATGTTAAATATGCACTGTAGTATGTATAGTAAAATGAATCTGATTTTCTAAAAGTGAATTGTAATACCTCTGTTTCTCCAGGGGCAGGGTGGGGTCCACTTTAGGGCTCTCTGTGTCAGGGCTGGTGTTTGGGGAGGGTGAGGTTGGGGAGGGGGGCGACGGGCGCAACGATTTGGGGGTCCAGCTCTTCACAGAGCGCAGGGTCTGCTGCTTCACAGCTGGGGTGCTGCCATCCTCTTTACAGGCACGCTCCATTCCATCAAACTGAGCTGCGGAGATGAAGATGTGTTGAAATTTTGAGCTTGCTCATTCTACAGCACTTTTGTTATAGCCAGACATACAGCACCGGACAAAGGTTTAGACCGTTACTCAGACGGGTTTTGGCAAAAAACACATATTACATGAATGAAATAACAAAAAAGGGATTATATAATGACGAAATATATGTTAACACAACAAAACTATTTGATTCTTCAAAGTAGGTCCCCATTATCTTCCGCCAGTTTTACACTGTTGAACATTTTCTCAAGCAGCTTCATGAGGAGACTGCTGTCTGTTTAAAACTGCTTGCTGTGTCAGTACTTTGACTGGTACTGTACATCTACATATACATTATTACATTTGATAGCTGAAAAATAATCAAATATTTGTCTCAAACTGTGTCAAGTAGGTAAGTAATTGTTGATAGACTTGCTTATTTGTTTTCTGACACTATGACAAACTGCTATCTATAAACAAGAATAATAGTACAGACAACAGAACAAATCAACATGATGTGAGGCAACCGTGTGACGATTTTGTCATGTTTTTTGGACAATAGCTACATTAGCCTCAAGTAATGTGCTACTCATTACTGTATTAATCAATTAACAAAATTAAGAAGCAAACTTTAGACACAAAACATATCTTGGTTGATCAAATGCATTTGGGAGGAGGGATAAAAAAACCTGTGTAACTATCTAAATGACTATAACTGTTACCTGACAGTGCTCTGACGATCTGTTCCTTCTTCCACTCCCAGGGCAGTTCGTACTCAGCAGGTGGTCGGGGATCTGACTCTGGTCGGGTCAAGGGAATCCCCTCCAGGACCTCCTCGTATGGGACATCGTAGATCTGTGGGGGTCCAGACCCCTCCCCTTCTCCTCCGTTCAACACAACACACACCTTCAGTAGGTCCTTTGATCCTCGGCGGCGAATTTCTACACGAAGACAAATGCAAAACATTCTCTGGTCACATGTCTTCTTGTATTACGTGGCAAATTCTCATAGCAGTTAGACAGACGCACCCTAAAGACTGTTTTGCACCATATACAGTCATTTTTTCAACTGTCTTTTACCCCCACATTTCTTTAATTGTCCTCTTGATGACTTTAATCTAGCATCATCTTGACACATTTAAATAACTCAGTGAGAGTTTTATTAACAGGTTTGTTAACAAAGCCCCCAAAATTAAAAGAGAGCATTTCATCATATTCACAGATTCATGAAAGATTTACCGTAGATGTATTTTAAAGAAGATATACTTCAGTTTTATCACCCTCATATTTTGCTGTTCTACTTTGATTTTTTTTAATATTTAGATTGGGAAACCATTTTCCCCAGACTTTTCTGTCTTTCAGTCTGTTACATGTAACCTCACCTATGGGGCAAGTAACATTTCCACTCTTGCCACTTTCAGGTGAATTCTTCACAGACGGTAGAAGATAGGAAGAAAGGTTACATTTAAATTTGAGGCAGAAACGTATAGCTGAGGGCGATGTAGGGGGAGGACGTGCATGTGAGGAGTTCCAAATATTACTTTCTCTGTTAACTTTTAATATCGTGAAACTGATGCCTAAAAACCTCATAAACTAAAATATACACCCCTCATTTGATATACACTGATCACGATGAGCAGAAAGCGCAGAACACCCAACCTCCAGCGACCAGGGCCTCCACCAGCCTAGCGGGCAAATTAGTAACCATGGTGGCCGCGGCCTCCGTTAAAGAGAGGGAAAGAACAGGTCAGGGTGAGAGCAAGCAGCCGGAACCCCTCTGAACCGATCAACTAGTCGCCGAACTCGCCAGACATCGCGCTGGACTACTAGAAGACATCACAGTCTTAATTCAGAACTCTGTTAAACCAGTGCAAAATGCCGTGGAAGCACTGAGCGACACAATTAACTCCTTTAACGGGCGCCTCACTGCAACAGAAGTCCTTGCGGATGAAAACTTCGAGATGCTCGTCCAGGCCGAGACCACCATCGCTAATTTGCAAATTTTTTGCAAAAATTTGACGACTTGGAAAACAGATCGCGCTGATCCAACCTCCGCATTATAAACATTCCAGAAGCCAGTGAGAACGGCCAAGACCCAACACAGCTCATCTCCGGCATGCTGATGGAGGTTTTGGGAGATGAAGTGTTTGATAGGCCCCGGTGCTGGAAATAGCCCACCGCTCACTTGTACCAATACCGAAAGCAGACCAACCTCCTAGACCGTTTGTTGTGTGTTTTCACCAGTACAAGGAGAAGGAAAAAGTGCTTAGATGGGCAAGAGAGCACGGAGTAACCTACAACGGAGGTGCTTTGAGATTTTACCCCGATCTGAGTGCGGCCCTGTCAAGGAAACGCGCAGCAAAGAGATTAAACACCTCCTGTTTGAAAAGAAGGTTTGCTTCCAACTGCTGTACTCAGCTCGTCTGCGAGTGAAACTTGGTACGGAGACCTTTACGTTTGATGCCCCAGAAGGAGCTCTGGCGTTTTTCAATGAATGGTTCTCTCCAGCTAAATGAGATCACTGTCAGGTCTGATTGGTTTGGCTGAATGGTAAACTAAACTACGTTTCTCAAACATGGAACTAGCAGTGACCTGTTGTCTGCAGACTGTTGGTTGCGGACTGTTAGATGCGAACTGTTAGCCTGCTACTTGTCGGATCTTGGACTGGCTTATTTAAACAATCAACATGATAACTTTCATCTTTTTATTACTATTACTATTGTTGTTATTTGGATTGATACCATTATTCTGAGTGGGATCGTTTTCCAGTTGGAGATCACCACTATGGATAAGTATGTGGGGGTTTAATTTGTCAAGCA
Organism: Pygocentrus nattereri; assembly: GCF_015220715.1. NCBI lineage: Eukaryota > Metazoa > Chordata > Actinopteri > Characiformes > Serrasalmidae > Pygocentrus > Pygocentrus nattereri. The sequence goes on along the minus strand of NC_051213.1, from coordinate 41,705,938 downwards.
TTGATAGATTTCACAGATATTTGGTCTCCTCCATTGTGTAAAGTTCAATCTGTTGATAATATTGGGAGTTTCTATAGCATTGTGTGATTTCATATTATAGCCTGCAGTTAACCAAATTGTAACCTGTTTTTGTGTATTTTTACTGCTCTTTTTTAGATTTTGCCTGATATGTTATGGTCAGGTCAACATCAGGTATTCAGTTACTTCATTATCTCCAAAACGTGTATATATGGACAGTAAGGTGAACACCAAACTAATATGGGAAGGGGCTGCTACTCGATTTGTCAGCTGGAACATGAAAGGCTTAAACAGTCCTGTTAAAAGAGCAAGAATTTTTACACATCTAAAAAAACTAAATTCAGAAGTTATATTTCTACAAGAAACACATCTGCATAATATTGACCACAGCAGACTTCAAAAATCTTGGATAGGGCAGATTTTTCATTCTTCTTTTAACACTAGAATTCGGGGTGCTTTCATCTTGGTACATAAAAAGGCATTCTCAGCTCAAAAAATAATTTCTGACCCACAAGGGAGATTTATTATTGTAGCCAGATTGCTTTATCATGTTCCTGTCCTCCTACTGAACATATACGCTCCTAACTGGGATGATGTTAATTTTGCTAATAAAATGATATCTCTTCTACCGGATATAAATTCATATCGTCCAATTTTAGGTGGAAATTTAAACTGTGCAATGGACCCTGTACTAAACTGTTCCAACCCTAAAATATCTACTGCATCAAAATTTGTGCAGACATGGTCAACATTTGGGTCCCAGATTGGTTGCACTGATTCATGGTGTGTCATCTACCCTGATAAAAAGGCCTTCTCATTCTTCTCTCATGTCCACCACACCTACTCGAGAATAGATTATTTTTTTGTAGACAAGTCCCTCCTTCACTGTGTTAAAGATGTAGAATATCATGTTATAGTAGAATCTGACCACTCCTCTCTGTCTTCGGATATAATGATCCACGCAACCCCTAAATCACGCATTCCTTGGAAACTGAATACAGCGTTAATATCATATGAGAATTTTTGTCAATTCTGGCAGCGCTGGATAATTTTATACTGGAAAATAAATCTGATCTAACTTCTCCAATTTTGTAGGAAACTCTGAAAGTAGTTATCAGAGGGGAAATTTGCCTTTTCTTCTATGCTCAACACAGTCAAAACACTTGAGCAAAATCAACTAATTAGTGACATAAACAAGATAGATCAACAATACTCAACTTCCCCCTCTCCAGATCTATACAAAGAACGGATTAAGCTCCAGTCACAGTATAATCTACTGTCTATAGACAAAGCAGAAGAAGCCCTTCTTAAATTACGTGGATATATTTATGAAAATGGGGATAGAGCAGGTCGGCTCTTAGCACGACATTTAAAGGCCAGATCAGCCGCCCAGCTTATCCCTCAAGTTTGTAGCGCAAGTGGTGATATTTATTTGTGTTGGGTCTTTGACAATAACTACATGAAACTTTACTCTTCAGAAGTCCCACAAGACCATTCAGAAATGATCACCTTCTTGGAAGATCTAAAAATCCCTGAATTAGATGAAACAATTCGAGCTCAACTAGAGGAGCCAATACAAATTGAAGAGATCTTGGGTTCAATTGCTAAAATGCAAAGCAGCAAACCCCGGGGCCTGACGGCTATCCAACTGAGTTCTATAAAAAATCTGCTAACAAGTTAGCCCCACTTCTTCTTCAAATGTATAATTATGCATTACAATCTGGCTGTTTACCCAAGACTTTAACCGAAGCCTCCATTACACTCCTTTTAAAACCAGGTAAAGATCCAATGGAAAGTAGCTCATATAGACCCATTTCATTACTGAATGTAGACGTCAAGATCTTGGCTAAACTTCTTTCTATTAGATTGGAAAAGGTTATACTCAGTTTAATTTCTCCTGATCAGACCGGATTTATGCAAGGACGTTCTTCATTTGCGAATATACGTAAACTGCTCAGTGTTGTATATAGCACCCCATATTCTAAATTACCGGAGGCTATCGTTTCGCTCGATGCTGAGAAAGCATTCGATAGAGTGGAGTGGCCATACATGTTTGGTGTATTAAAACGCTTTAGATTTGGTCCAAAATTCAGTTCCTGGATACAGTTGTTATATACCTCCCCTACAGTCTGCATAACTACCAATGAATTAAATTCTCATTATTACTTCCTAGAGCTACTAGGCAAGGGTGTCCCTTGAGCCCGATTTTGTTTGCATTAGTTATCGAACCCTTATCAACCTCTCTCAAGACAACAGCTAACTTTCAAGGCATATGCAGAAGGGGAACAGAATACAAGGTATCTCTATATGCAGACGACTTAATATTATACATATCAGACACATCATTTTGTATCCCCCAAGTTATTAAAATGTTTGGTAGTTTCTCTGGTTATAAAGTAAATTATTCGAAGAGTATATGTTTCCCTTTAAATTGCATAGACATGTTTAACCCATACTCTGTCTTACCGCTTTGTGCATCGTTAACAGGATTCAAATACCTGGACGTATACATCACCTGCTCATTTAAAGAACTTTATTCCAAAAACTTTACACCTCTTCTGGATAAACTCAAACAAGATCTTCAGAAATGGGATGCTTTACGTCTATCTTTAGTAGGCCGAATAAACTGTATTAAAATGATGACTTCACCAAGGTTCATGTATTTATTTCAAAGTATTTATGTCTGTCCCTCCTGCTCTACGCATTGGTCACTTGAATCTGGACAGTCTTGACCCTGGTTTTGGATTTGCCCATAATAAATCTCGCTTGTCTCCGCCCATGCGTCTGCCTCAACATCGCTCCCCATTGTTTCAATCCCTCACTGTTAGCCCTAGTCACAACTAATTTACCTTTACCCATCTCAAATTACACAACATGTACAGTTGTTAGATCTACTTTAAAAATATGGTTTCAATTCCGACATCATTTTGGCCGACATCAACAAGTTCTCTACCTTGGGTCCTACAAGTAATAATCACATGTTCATTCCCGCAAAAATGGATCAAACCTTTAGTGACTGGCACAGGAAGCATATAATTAAGATTCACAGATCTGTACATCAACTGAGTTTTTGCATCTTTCACTGACCTTTCCTCTAAATTTCAGTTATCACCCTCATCCTTTTATCGTTTCCTTCAAACCCGGAATTTTATATGTAGTCAATGTTCAAACTTCCCAACTTTACCTTCTGAAAACATTTGGGAGAAAATTCTTGAATTGTCAATGCCTAGCAAGAGTCTGATCTCAAGAATTTACAATATTATCATTAATAATGATAATGCACGAGTGAAACGAATATGAACTGCGTGGAGTACAGAGTTAGATGTAGTATTATCAGATACAACCTGGGAATCTGCTCTGAATATGATCAATAAATCATCACCTTGTGCCCGACTTTATCTCATCCAGTTTAAAGTACTCCATCGAATGCATTACTGCAAGACTAAATTGTCAAAAATTTACAGTGGGGTAGATGAATTTTGCGATCGCTGTCACACAGCTAAAGCTGACCTTACACATATGTTCTGGTCCTGCCCAATATTATAAAATTTTTGTCTCACAATTGCAAAACGTCTATCAGCAGCATTTAAATTAAGAGTAGTACCAAATTTTCGATTTGCTATATTTGGGTTGATCAGTGGCGACACTCATATTCCAAACAGGATTAAAGAAGCTATCGCCTTTGCTTCTCTTCGCGCTAGACGAAGGATCCTCCCTCATTAGTTTCACAATGGCTTTGTGACCTTATACTTTTCCTTGGGTTGGAGAAGATCAGGTTTTCCAGTAAATACTCAGCAAAAAAATTTGATGTGACATGGGACCCAGGGATCTTGTATTCTGAAAATGAAAAAGTCTCCGAACACGAGGCTCACCCTTCCTCTATCCATATGAATATGACCAATAATGACCTTAGCAACCATGACCTGACCTTATTTCCATTTTTACTAATTTAATTGCCCAGCTACATTTAAGAAATGTTCAGTTCAGTCTTAAAAGTTGGTCCAAAAACTCCCAAACACATGCTGAGGTCTGGACTCTGGGAAGGACAGTCCTCCAGTCTTCTAAGAAAACCAGTAGCTTCTTTTTTTTGACTGTTTTAGTGTATTTCTTTTCTCTCAGTGAGAGCTTTGGGACAGTTACACATCCTTTGAGACCAAAAGCGTGGTCTTCTCACAGTGGAAGGATGGACAGAAACAACCATTGATTTTTTAGATCTGGAGGGAGAGTGGAGCTTGATTTTCTCCTCTCTCTCAAAACGAAAGCTTTAAGTGCTGTTTATCTGATGACAGTTTTGGTGTCTATAAGGTCTTGCAGGTGATTGTCAGGAGTCCCATTTTCTTTGTAGCTTTTAACCATTTTTGAGCTCCAGTTTTGGAAAATCCTCTTTTTTTCTTATTTTCCTTTGACTTTCTCACCTCCTTACACAAGTAGACTGCTTCATATCTAATCTCCTCAGAAACATCTACTGAAAAATGAATAACTTAACGGCCCTTTTGATATATGATGATATATATATGATGATGTCTGACTTTTGCACAGTAACAGAATTATAAATCCCCATTATAAAATAAATCTCCAGCATCTTTTAATATTTTCACTTCCTGTGGGACGCAGCATATCTAAGGTGCAACTGGACATTTAAAAGCGTATTTGATGACTGTATACCTGATACGGAAAACATACTAATAGAGAAATATATATTTTCATTACAATCTTAAGAATCTGCACTCGCCTGGTCGACAGATGAAACAAAACCAACTGCATTTTATTTAATAGTATGCTCAATCCATCCAGTGTGCATCACATGCTACTACACACTTAAAATTCACAATTCAAGCGTTCTTTAGTTCAGAAAATAGTTCTCTAAAGAACCATGAACACTCAAAGAACCCTCTGCATGATTAAAGGGCTTTTTGTATCATGAAAGCATTTTTCAACTGGATTAAGAATGTGTGCTGTAGACGGTTTAATACAGAGCCTTCTTGAAAAAAACTTAGTGTTATATAGAGCCCTTTTCAAAAAGGTTCTATACAGAACCGTACGTAGCACATTCTTCATAAATCTGAAGAACAATTTCATGATGCAAAGACGTCTTTAACCAAGCAAAGGGTTCTTTGAGTGCTCATGGTTCTACACAGAACTATTTTCTTTACTAAAAAACCCTTGAAGAACCATCATTCTCCTCGGGCCACGTTCGGCTGTTTCGTTTAAAATCTCTTTGAACGTTGAGCAGTTGTGATATCTATCGGGTTGAGGTCAGGACTCTGTGCAGGCCAGTCAAGTTCTTCCACACCAAACTCGCTCATCCGTGTCTTTATGGACCTTGCTTTGTGTACTGGTGCGCAGTCATGTTGGAACAGGAAGGGGTCGTCCCCAAACTGTTCCCACAAAGTTGGGAGCATGAAATTGTTCAAAATCATTTGGTCTGCTGAAGCATTAAAAGTTCCTTTCACTGGACTAAGGGGTCGAGCCCAACTCCCGAAAAACAACCCCACACCATAATCCCCCCTCCACCAAACTTTACAGTTGGCACAATGCAGTCAGACAAGTTCTGGCAACCGCCAAACCCAGACTCGTCCATCGGATTGTCAGACAGAGAAGCGTGATTTGTCACTCCAGAGAACCCATCTCCACTACTCTAGAGACCAGTGGCGGCGCTTTACACCACTGCATTGGACGCTTTGCATTGCACTTGTTGATGCAAGGCTTGGATGCAGCTGCTCGGCCATGGAAACCCATTCCACGAAGCTCTCGAGTTAATCTGAAGGCCACTTGCAGTCTGGAGGTCTGTAGCGACTGACTCTGCAGAAAGTTGGCGACCTCTGCACACTATGTCATTTTACATGGCCTACCACTTCATGGCTGAGCTGCTGTCGTTCCCAATCACTTTCACTTTGTTATAATACTACTTACAGCTGACTGTGGAATATTTAGTAGTGAGGAAATTTCACGACTGGTTTTGGACACCTGTGGCCATGGAAGTGATTGGAACACCTGAATTCAATTACTTGGATGGGTGAGTGAAAACTTTTGAAAATACAGCGCATGAAAGAGTCTTAAATCAGGACTGAAAATGTGTGATTCAATGGGTTTTTTGCTGTTCACACTGCTACAGCCCAGATGACATATCTGTGTCACTTATGAAGAAAAAGATCAGATTTGGGCCACTTTTACCTGCTGTGTAAATGTAGCCTTAGATTATGTTTTAGTTCAGTACAAGTCATTTAGAGCGGTTTGATGCAACAATCTCTGTTCTAGAGAAAAGAATCAAGTCTGAATTATTCAGAGTGGTGGTGATAGAAGCAAGACATCTGAGTGTGACGCCTCTTGAAGCTCCCTCTCATAAAATATTACATGAAATAGTTTGCAACAATGAAGAAGATCCTGGCCTAAAAATGTCTTTTTTTATACAATCATAGTTGAGAGATACATGCAAGGCAAGAGGCAAAATAGCACCTAATGAAAATAAAGTTTTTTTTTCGACTATCAACATCCCATATAAAACTCAGAAACCCTCCCCCTGGATATTAAATATGATAGACAAGGCGAACTCTGACTCCTATGTGTAAAGAGAATCCAAGCTGGTAAGTTGCTCTACAATTATCCATTTCACAATAAACAACTCTGAATGACTGTTTACATCTCAAAGATTGAATTATGCAGAAAAATATTTTGAAAATTCTGTAGAATTTGTCTTTATTAGTAGATTCCAGTGGGTGGAGTTGCATTCCTTCAGATCATCAACTTGTTTAAGACATAACAATAGCGAGTAAACAAGCAAATTCCATTTTTCTTTAAAAAAATTGCACAAAAGACCGTAGTTAGGTGCTGGTTAGCAAATTTGCTCTTGTAATTTCCAACCTGCCTTATTTCAATTAACTATAACACTCCGTTTTAGAAGAGTACACTATAGTTTCTCAAGGTTGAATGGGACTTTTGCCAACATTCTGTATAGCTTGTCCAACCTCACAGCTGCTAAGAAAGAATGCATTTATGGGCGGAGCATGGTTAGAGCAATTGCAACATGCAAATTAAAAATAGTACAATAAAAATATTCTCATGATTATAATAAAGACATGCTGGGTTCTACTGTAATTAAAATTGTGCATAAAGTTTATGGAATCAAATGGTGAAAGAGGCAAAGCTTGGTGCTCGATCTTTCTACGTCCACAGCCTGCGTTACTCCACTGTCACTTTATGTCTGGCCTATTGTGTGAGAAAACAATGGCTGTACCAAGGGAAGGCTGGCCTAGGCCCATGATTGGCCGGCTTAGCCGAGCGCTTCCTGAGTTCTGGGAAGTGATTGGGGGGGTGGCAGAGGAGGGGGGAGGGCTTTCTCACACTGCCGGGCGCTTCTGTGGGGGGGACGGCAGGGGTCAACTTCCTGTCCAGAGAATGGGGCAGAGGAAACACAGACAGGAAACAGGAAGCAGAAAGAGGAAACTGCACCCATTGTCCCAGCACAACACTATCACCGTGGCAACCAGCGAGGAGAGAGGGTGCAGAGATTTTTTTTGAAAACCCTGCTGTTTTCTGCTCATTGTTGTGGAGGAGTAATAAGAGATGAAGGAAGGAATGAAAAGAGAGAAAGACAGTCCTACCTGTGATAATGAGTTGGGCATCATAAGGTTCCATGTATCCATCATTCTCTCCTTCTCTTTCAGCTTCTCTCTGCTCCCTCGTTTTCTCTGCATCATAAGGGTCGGCATAATCCTCCAGTATAATCAGCTGTTGAGAGAGATTAAGCAGAAGAGAAAGAGTCTAGTAACTATACTACTAAATAACTAACAAGCTCAACAATTCTACATTGTTCGAGCTACTCTATGTTCATTTTGGCTATTTGGACCTCTCTGGTGGAAATTTTGTAACGTGCGTTGTGCTTCAGACCCCTTCCCCAAGTGGAATCTGATGTTTGCAAGCTAATTGAAAGCTGTGGGTCTTTCAAAAGATGAAGTGTAGCTCCTCGTGTCTCGGAGGAAGCACACATTAGCCTTCAGCCTCCCAGCCTGGTTGCATTGTGAAATAGGAGGAGACCAAGCTAGTGGGGAGAAAGCTGGGTGAAAAAAAACAGTGGGCCATATTGTCAGTTATCATGGATGATAAACAAAATAAGCTTAAACAGTTGCCCATTGTCTTGTATGATCTGTTTTGAAAAACACAGAGGTATCCTTTAACCTCTTAACAAGTCATTAGCTCCTTTACTTTGCATAGATGTCCCTGTAGTTACTGAATGATATGCTTTTGTATGAAATAATCCTATTAAGCGGTTCTATATTAGTAAGAGGATAGTATGGCAAAATTTTACATCGTGATACATTTTCAAGAAACACAGTATCCACCACTGTACGTTTAAACAGTATGTTTAAAACTATGCTATTTTTATTCAGTGTTTCACATACTGCACATCTTTGTGCTGATACATGCAGTTGTTAGTGTTTTTAAGTACTGATAATATACTCAAAAAAAGACATATGTACTGATGACATGCTCAAAGGATGTTGAGATGTAATGTGCTAGATGTAATGTGTCTACTCCACATTCCGATTTGGATCACCAGTGCAGCCGTATGTATCAGTGCAAATCCAATAAATATTAATAGTCTTTCAAGCTAGAACCACCTACACCATAGAAATTCAGCTCAAATAATAGTCCAACTACACTGAAATGCAATGAAAGTGACTGAATTTGCTTGATTCCACTTCCACAAACATTCTTCCACCTCATGTAAAAACACTGCCTTTTAAATTGTGTGAAAATTGATGATAGACATGGTCTAAAGTCACTTACGTTAAACATTCTCCTGAGAATTTTGGACATAAAACCCCATTTCCAAAAAATTTGGGACGCTGTGTGAAATGTAATGCAAAACTAATTGCAATGCAATGAAGTGCAAATCATATAAACCCTATATTTCACTACAAATAGTACAAAGACAACATATCAAATGCTGAAATGGAGAAATTCTATTGTTTTTTTTAAAATATATGCCCAAAAAGTTGGGAGAGGGCCAAAAAAAGGCTGTTAAAGTTGTGTAGTGCTAAAAAATACAACTGGTGGCAACAGGTCAGTAACATGACTGGGTCCAAAAAGAGCATCACAGAGAGGCTTTCAGAAGTAAAGATGTGGAGGGGTCCACTACTCTGTGCAAGACTGCCAAAAGAATAACGTTTCTCAACATAAAATAGGAAATAACATTTGCTTTTCATTATCTATGGTACATAACATTAAAAGATTCAGAGAATCTGGAGAAATCTCTCTATACAAGGGACAAGGCCAAAAACCACTATTTGCTGGCTGTGATCTTTGGGCCCTCAGGCAGCACTACATTAAAACCAGACATGATTCTGTAGTTGAAATCACTGCCTGGGCTCAGAAACACTTTTGAAAACCACTGACTGTGAAAAAAGTTTGTCACTGCATCCACAAACGCAAGTAAAAACTTTAAAACACAAAGAAGAAAAACCAAATATAAACAGGACCCAGGAATGCTGCCTGAGCTCATATGAAATGGACTGAGCCGAAGCGGAAAAGTGTTCTGTGGTCCAACGAATCAACGTTTGAAATTCTTTTTGGAAATCATGGACACTGTGTCCTCTGGACCAAAGACCACTCGGCTTATTATCAGTGCACAGTTCAAAAGCCAGTATTCATGATGGTATAGGGGTGCAGTAGTGCACATAGTATGTGCATATCTGTGAAGGCACCATTAATGCTGAACGATATAAACATGTTTCGGCAACATATGCTGCCATCCAGACCACGTCTTTTTCAGGGAAGATGAATCAAACAAATACAATGCATCACAGTTTTTCAGTATGTTGTGTAAAACATAAATAAGTAAATAAATAAAAAACAGAATATGATGATTTGCAAATCCTTCTCAATCTATATTCAATTGAATACACTACAAAGACAAGATATTTAATGTTCAAACGGATAAACTTTTTTGTTTTTTGCAAATATTCACTCATTTTGAATTTGATGCCTGCAACACGTCCCAAAGAAGTTGGGACAGGGGCATGTTTACCACTGTGTTACATCACCTTTCCTTTTAACAACAATCAATAAACGTTTGGGAACTGAGGACACTAATTGTTGAAGCTTTGTAGGTGGAATTCTTTCCCATTCTTGCTTGGTTTACAACTTCAGTTGCTTAACAGTTGTTGTACTTTGCGCTTCATAATGCTCCACATATTTTCAATGGGAGACAGGTCTGGTCTGCAGGCAGGCCAGTCTAGTACCCGCACTCTTTTACTACGAAGCCACGCTGTTGTAACACATGCAGAATGTGGCTTGGCATTGTCTTGCTGAAATAAGCAGGACGTCCTTGAAAAAGATGTTGCTTGGATGGCAGCATATGTTGCTCCAAAACCTGTATGTACCTTTCAGCATTAATGGTGCCTTCACAGATGTGCAAGTTACCCATGCCATGGTCACTAACACACCCCCATACCATCAGAGATACTGGCATGTGAACTTTGCGCTGATAACAATCCGGACAGTCCTTTTCCTCTTTGGCCCGGAGGACACGACGTCCATGATTTCCAAAAACTATTTGAATGTGGACTCGTCAGACCACAGGACACTTTTCCACTTTGCGTCAGTCCATCTCAGATGAGCTCGGGCCCAGAGAAGCCGGCGGTGTTTCTGGGTGTTGTTGATATATGGCTTTCACTTTGCATGGCAGAGTTTTAACTTGCACTTGTAGATGGAGCGACAAACTGTGTTCACTGGCAATGGTTTTCTGAAGTGTTCCTGAGCCCATGTCCTTTACAGAATGATGTTGGTTTTTAATGCAGTGCCGCCTGAGCGATCGAAGGTCACGGGCATTCAATGTTGGTTTTCTGCCTTGCCACTTACTTGCAGAGATTTCTCCAGATTCTCTGAATCTTTTGATATTATGGACTGTAGATGATGAAATCCCTAAATTCCTTGCAATTGCACATTGAGAAACATTGTTCTTAAACTGTTGGACTATTTGTTCATGCAGTTGTTCACAAAGTGGTGAACCTCGCCCCATCCTTGCTTGTGAATGACTGAACCTTTCAGGGATGCTCCCTTTATACCCAATCATGACACTCACCTGTTTACAATTAACCTGTTCACCTGTGGAATGTTCCAAGCAGGTGTTTTTTGAGCATTCCTCAACTTTCCCAGTCTTTTGTTGCTCCTGTCCCAACTTCTTTGGAACATGTTGCAGGCATCAAATTCAAAATGAGTGAATATTTGCAAAAAACAAAAAGGTTTATCTGTTTGAACATTAAATATCTTGTCTTTGTAGTGTATTCAATTGAATATAGGTAGAAAAGGATTTGCAAATCATCGCATTCTGTTTATATTCGTCCCAATTATACGTCCCAACTTCATTGGAATTGGGGTTGTATGTATTTTTAGTGACTGTATGTACCAGTGCAAACCCAATATGCGGATACACATCCAGACTATTCTCTATCTGCTGTATCTGTAGGATATGCTCGGTTACCATAAATAAGAAAAGAGGACCTGTTGACTCAAGACAATGAGCAGGTGCTGAAGCACCTTCCCATAGGCTTTGATTATAAAAATGCTGGAGTGTATTAAAGGTTTTTCATGCTTGAATCACCACTAAACCACAGGAGGATATTGTGTCCCATCTCCTGTCCAGTTCAGCACCTCCTCCCCACCCTCTTCCCCCAACACCAACGCCCCCGGACTTTTTGTTGTGACTTCATGAGAGTCTGATTTCTGTGGTATTTTGTTCAAAGTGCAGCCGGAGGGCCAGTCCACCTCTGGGAGCGGTTGCAGTGTCCGTATCAAGTGACATAATTCTTCAAACGTCACCCTTCACTGGGGACGGGAAGAAAAGATACACACATTGTATTGTATTCTATTCTTTCTATATTTGTGTGTGTGAGTGCACCTGTGTGTGTGTGTGTTGTGTGTGTGTGTGTGTGCACACCCATTGAAAAAAAGAGCAGTGATGAGCTCTGCACTGTGTGTGTGAGTTTGTTTTATGTACGTTCTGAGGACATACTCGTGAGTTCATAAGAAAACCACAGTCAGGATCAAAAATGTTTACTTAAAAAAAAAAAAAAAAAAAAAAGCTCCATGAAAGTTTTATTATTATGTTTGAAACAATCCTAACACATCCTGTACAGGGGAAAAACAAACTATCAATTTCTATTTATTTGCTGACTTTAACAATACAATGTAAAATGTGCCATAACTTTTGCACAGATCCCTTTTTAGTCCCCCCAATATGTTCAATTCAGCAATAATTGTGCATTATAAATGAATAAATGTGCATGAGTGTGATCTCTGCAGAGGAGGTGTATTTACATACAAAAGTTTGGGCACCCCAGTTAAACGATATTTTGTTGATTTTCTGAGTGAAAGTATGTTCACATACTAATTTATTTAACTTCCAGTTACAACAGCCGTTAAGTACAAGTTATTCATTTTTCAGTGTCAGTAACTGAGTAACTGAATTTACTTGATTCATTGCACTAAATCCTCTCTCTTTACAATGAATCATGCAGTTGATCAGTGTTCTACAAGTTTCAATGATATCCATGATACATGATATGTTCAGAAAAGCATACTGTATTGTTTTGTGACATATATCACAATAATGGTATATACTGACATATTGCATAGTCCTACCTCTAAATATTCTATCCTTCAAATGTTAAAACCAATGAGCTAAAGCTGTGTCCTCCCAACAAAAGCTGTTCCCAGAGGAGTCACTGACATTGTTCTCTTTCAAAGACACTCTAACAATCACACAAGCAACTATCCAAACACACCTTAGCTGCCTCAATTTCTTTCTCATGTGCATCTAAAATGGCTAAAGACGTTATTTCTGAGGAGATTAGATATAAGATTGTTTACTTTCAGATGTCCTAAAAGGATGTGTAGCCTTCAAGAAGCTGTTACTGAGAAAAATTTGCCCCCACCAAAACTGGACATCTCAGATGTGAGTTGAGGTTTTATAGAGCGATAAGGCTAAACATGTAATTGGCTTTACTTGGATTGAGAGAAGCAGAAAATGCAACCAACTTCTAAGACTGAACTTTGGAGGTGTGGAAAAACACTGTTGCACATTTCTTTGAAAAACTGAAAGTAAGTCTCCTGAAAAGAAGGAAAGCTGTAATAAAGGTAAAGGGTGGGCACAACAGATACTGAAAATTGTGATGTTATATTTAGGTGTTAAGGCTTCTCTGTGATTTTCTGTTAAATATGTTTTTCCTGATCCTCACAAATTAATAATGTTCTAAATGCTCATTTTGTATATAAACATTATTATTTATTACATATAAGTGCTCACATATATACAAACCATATTAGATATACTATTGCTACATATGGGTGCTTACATACAGTTGTATGCAAAGGTTTATTTAACACATCCTCTACAGAGAACTCACTTCTGCACATCTAATGCACAGTTACTGATGACTTGCTGAGTTTGACATTCAGATAAAATGTACAATTATTTTAAAATGTGAACAGAACCACAAAAATACAAACACGAAATGTGGACTGTGCAAAGGTTGAAGTGTGTTTTACATTGAATTCTTTATTTTTTACCAATGTTAAACTGAAATAAATAGAAATTGTGCAGTCAAATTGGCAGAAGAATGGCATAATGAAATATAAATAATACACATTGGACATGTATATGTCTCCACGTCCTGACACTGAATATAAAACCTGGGTGACCCCTGTGTACGAATGTGTGTGTGTGTGTGTGTATAGGCAGGACGACAGAGCAATAGAGACAGGAAGAGTGGCAGGGAAAGGTTCATGCTCATTGTGTTTGTTCTCCTACTGACTGATCATAATGCAACCGCACAGTGAATAGGGGATGGCAATGGAGAAGAGAGAGGGAGAGAGAAAGAGAGAGAGAGAGAGGGTGGGGGGAAGAGGGGATACAGCAAAAACAAAGAAGGCTGGAAGAGAGATACTGATCTCGGCTTTCATAACAAAAACGTTTTCTTTTGGTTCCCACAGACAACAGCGCAGCTAAAAAAATAAGAGTATGTCATGTCATGCATTCAGTCATGTGTAGAGCAGGAACGCCACATACATATACCACTGTATAACCTACATTACCAGTGTTACAGCGGCAGCTTCACTCTGCCATAAACGCCGCATAAATCCCACCGGGCCCGTATTAGTTTCTCACAGTCATAAATACATCATTTACATTAAAAAATGCATAGGCACTAGTTCTATATAATCTTAAGTAACATGATTTGTGCTTCTGTGAGTGTCAAATGCTATGTTTCTAGAGTTTTTTACTCAGTTCTACTTACACTGAGTTTCTGATGTTTTTCATTCTATTGTGTTGGTTTAACTCCTGGACTGCATAACTGTTGCTCACACCTCCAACTTTACAGATGAAGCCCTTTATTTTAGACCAAAAGGATCCAAAAAAGAAAAGAATAGATCCGAACAAACTTCATTTCCTATGCTGTTAGATGGAGAACTGAGGGTACTTGGGAAGTTTGGAAACTTTTTTTAATATATACACTAACAACATGTTTAACCCCTTTAAATGGCCAGAGCCCACCAATGTTTTATTACACACTTCTGTAACCTAAGAATAGCTCAGCCTGTTGGCACTTAACTCTCTGTAGTTACTGTATAAAAAGCCTTAGTATGTAATAAGCCTGGGATTTTAAAGGGTAAACTGAGTTAACTGAGACTCCTAGTCCAACCTCTGTTTACATATTATGTTACATTAAAAGTTACAGAATACTTCATTGTGGGTAGCGGTGGGCGATATGACAATATTTATTGCTATCACGAAAAATGACATGACATTTTGTCACTTTTTTGGGTATATCATTAGAAAGAAATTCATTACAAAGAAAGCGTGACATTGCTGTCCAAAAAAAATTAAAAAAATCAAAAACGCTTGAAACATAATGTAAACATAAACTATCATATTTGAATTATATTTTAAAAAACTGAAAAAACAAAATGCATCTTTTTTTTGGACAAGAACTTTATTTAGGACTAGGGTTTTACATGAAGCTCTGTGTTTTCAAATGTGCCATTACTGGTGCTTTTTTTGTCTGTTCCAAACGTCAAAAAAGCTAAAAAGTGCATATTCTGCTTTGTGAAAATGTCTTGGAAGTGTTGTGATGTTACATACACCCCCCTGAATTGTAGCTACTGGACGAGACGTCTTAAGAACCCAGGGAGCTGAGACGAAGACGCCAGACTTCACCTAATGAAGCATCACAGTAGAATCACTGTTGTTTACAAGCTTAGACTCACTATGGACTCACCGTCTCGGTTTTAACAGGTGACTTTCCCTTCTCGTCCATCCCAGAACCCTCTGCTGGACCACTGCCGTACTTGGCGCACTTGTCTTGTTTGTCCACCTTGATCATGCGACTCATGTAGGCGTCAGCGATGCTGGTGGTCCTAAGAACAGAACAAACTAGACTGTAAAACAAACATTTGGGGTCTTAACTCAGAAAAGTTAGTCAACTTCAGTTGGATTCTTCTACACTCTTAAAAAAGATGGTTCCTCAAGAGTTCTTTAGTTAAGGCAATGGTTGTATCTAGAACCATGTGTTCTATACAGAGCCATTTCATGCTTAAATGGTTCTTTGCAAAGCGAAATGGTTCTTGATTGATTATTGATGGAGAACGTGTTGAAGCTTTTTTGGAAATGGTTCTGTAAAGCACTGAAAAGTTCTGCTGTTTCAAGACTGACACTGTAACAACAAAAGAACCCTTTTTGGTGCTATATCGGTGCCATTTTTATGATCATATACACCACGTTCTGCATCAACTTGAACAACCATGTAAATCATGTACCATCTATATAGAACTCATGGTTCTAAACAGAACCATTTCCTTTACTGAAGAACCCTCTTTCTCAAGTGTTCCGTTTACTTGCTATTACATGGTCAGTTACCTCACACCTTCACAGCAGCCCAGTAATGAACTTTATTTATTTTTTCATTTATTCTTTTTTATAGAGTATAATTTTTGTCCTCATATCCCCCACCCTTACCTGAGAGTGCGGTGGTCTTCGAAGCCCTCCATTTTTGGGTTCTTCTTGTTCTTGCCCGGAATCAGGATCTCCCAGATTTTTCCGTCCTTTACCGAGCCGGAACCCGAGCTCCAGTGATTCCGGCCAAGCTCGATGGCCGAATTTTTTCGGGTTCTGCCGGACAGCAGCGACCCAACACCTCCTCCTCCACCTCCATTTTCAGAATTTTTCCGCAGGCTCCCTTTAGCACCCGCGCTCACGGTCAGCCCAGGTTTGGGTCGAGTTTGGGGTCCAGATTCGGAAGCCGACCGGATTCGGTCGGAACCCGTCTTTAGACTGGTGGGGAAATCTTTAAACCACTTTGCCATGACCGCTCCGACCGTCTGAACAACTCTCCATACACAAACCGCAACAACTTTCGGCGACTTTTCAGCTCTTTGCTTACGAACCTTCTCGTTTTCCAGGCTAATCGACTTTCAGCCGTTTGCTAGTTAACCGTCTTGTTTGCTAGCCGTTTTCCTCAGTGATGCTAACAGCTAAACGGACTTCTGCCCAATTGGCTCCAGAATGTTTTGACTGGATTTCTGTGTCGAGTGAGTAAAAGAAATTTGTTAAAATCTCGTTCCAAACTTTTGGGGAATGATTCCAGATATTTTAAACCCGCTTTTAACCAGCAAAAGTCCAAATTTTCAATTTTTTTATCCCATTCGTTGACTTTTCCTAGCAACTCTTTATTTTTTTTCCCATTTCCTAACTCTTACATCTGGAAGTTGATCTGTTCTCTCCCTCAGACTTATTCCCGCAAAATAAACAGCAGCCTCTGAAGGGCATAGACGCGGAAAAACTGGAAGTTTTTCTTCACTCTCTCCGAAGAGCCCATTCCCGGTGTGTCCACTCAGAGCGACAGTCCAGACGGAGTGCTGAGGCGGTCGCGCGCGCGTACCCGCGCCTGTGCTTTCTGGGGAGGATGCGGGGGAGCGCGTGCGTGTGCGCGCGCACGAAAGGGGGAAGGTACGTTCACAAGTCGTTTGGGGTCTGCAGGGTCGCCGGAGGGTAAAAGCGTGAACTTTCTTTAAGTAAGGATATCAAATGTCTTGTGTGACAAACCTGTTCAGCCATCTAAACTGTGTATATATATATATAATAGAGTGGACAGTGAGTGGACACAGTGTTTAAAAACTCCTGCAGCACTGCTGTGTCTGATCCACTCATACCAGCACAACACACACTAACACACCACCACCACCAGATCAGTGTTACTGCTCTGTGAGGGTCCATGGGGGGCCTGACCACTGAAGAACAAGGTGAAAGTGGACTACAGTATATTATATATATGTATATACAGTATATGAGTGTTTCTACACTCATAGTCTACTTTATCAGCTCTGCTGACCAGACTGTACAGCTGTTTCTGTGTATACCTCAACTTTATGTATACGATTAGTTATTCTTTTTGAAAGGCCATTTTGGCCTAAAACTAGAGTTTAATGTATTTTTTCATCATTTTATGTAATAATCTGTAGCGCAGCTTTGTCTCCCTCAGGCTCATCGCTTTGACAGAATTCATGGTTTTCTATCATTTTCATATTCTAACTACAATACCCAGCATGCATGATGCAAATACATCACATGACCACTAGGAATCCCTACAGCGCTCAGCAAATCCTGACTGCTGGCCACTGATCTAGGGGGTAATGAAGGCTCCTGCTTCGCCAAACAGCCTGGTCCCAAATACTTACCCCAAACACACAAAAGGTTTTATCCGTCCATTATTGGGAACCCCGACCATTGATTTCTGAAGTTATAGGTATGCTTTGGGTCATTGTCTTGCACGGTAGAAGCCAACATGTTTTCAGCTTCAGTTTTTTGACTGACAGTATCGAATTTGCTTCCAGAATTTGCAGATATTTGGTGGTAGTTCATTTGTAGTCTACCTGTAGGGTGTTTCTTGTGCCTCTGGCTGCCCCAAAGATAATAGCTAATAGATCAGTCCCCACACGTAACAGTTGGCAAGGGGTTCCTTTCATCAAATGCTGCTGCTTTTTTCTTTCAAGCATACATTTGGTGATTGTGGCTGGAAAGTTCCATTTTTATTTAAGTAATACTCAGCACTTGTTTTTCATTTTGTGACAAGGTTGCAGGTAAGGTTTCCTTCTGAAGACTCCCTGCAGATCTTGTTTGTGCGAATAATACTGTAGAGTAGAACAGTGCACCACCACTCCTGTGTCAGTTAAACCTTCCTGCAGGCCCTTTTGCTGTCGTATGTGGGTTTTGCTTTGTCTCCAGCACATGAGCCTTTTTCTCAGTCTTCCAGATGTTGGGTGGTTACAACAGTTCTCCTTAACTGTCATTTCTTGATGACATCTTGGACAGTGGAGATTGTGAACTGGAAGTGTGTTGATCTTATAGACTTCTGTTTGAATACATCAATTAACTTCATTTTCAAATTCTCTGCTGCTTATAGGCTTATTGTTAAGTGTAAGCATAAGGTTTGAAGAATCAGAGAATTTATTACACTGTGGAATTGACAGTTGATGGTTTGTAATGACAGTTTATGACCTGCCTATCCAGTCCTTATGAGCCAGGTAAGGCCTGACGAGTTCACAAAGTTCTGAGACTTTTCAATTGGCAGAGTGTACAAACTTTTCCATAGGCTGCTACTGGTTCTGGTTCAGCTTCATGAACAGTGCAACACGCAGAGGAAGTCATTGGCTGTTGCGTCTCCACTCTCAAAGGTCTTTATTCATCTAGGATGAAGAAGAGAGCAGAAAAAATGGCTGACCCCTCACAATCTGACCACTCTCTCTTCCGAAGGTTTCTATCTCAGCGGAGACCAAGAGTGAGAGCCCTAAAGACTCAGCCCAACCGCCACCTCCAAAGCTTCTTTCCCCAGGCCATCATTCTCCTAAACAAGGACCCTTCCCATATCCCTCTGCTTTAACCAGCTGCCCTTTATTATGCACGTTGTTATGTACATTACCACTATATATCCCATACCATAATCCTTAAGAATAAGTACCTTGTGTAGTCAGTAGACATATGCGCTTAACCTTCCTGCATTACACAATATGTACAATAAATTTGCAATATATTTACATACATTATATTGCCGAAAGTATTCGCTCATCTGCCTTCACACACATATGAACTTGAGTGACATCCCATTCTTAATCCATAGGGTTTAACATGATGTCGGCCCACCCTTTGCAGCTACATCAGCTTCAACTCTTCTGGGAAGGCTTTCCAAAAGGGTTGGGAGTGTGTTTATGGGAATTTTTTTGATCGTTTTTCCAGAAGTGCATTTGGGAGGTCAGACACTGGTCTGAGGTTGGACGAGACTGCCTGGCTCGCTCTAATTCATCCCAAAGGTGTTCTATGGGGATGAGGTCAGTAGTCTGTGCAGGCCAGTCAAGTTCTTCCACACCAAACTCACTCATCCATGTCTTTATAGGCCTTGCTTTGTGCACTGGTGCACAGTAATTTTGGAACAGGAAGGGGTCGTCCCCAAACTGTTCCTACAAAGGGAGCATGAAATTGTCCAAAATTTCTTGGTCTGCTGAAGCATTAAGAGTTCCTTTCACTGGAACTAAGGGGCCGAGCCCAACTCCTGATAAACATCCCCACACCATAATCCCCCCTCCACCAAACTTTACACTTGGCACAATGCAGTCAGACAAGTGCTGTTCTCCTGGCAACCGCCAATCCCAGACTTGTCCATCGGATTGCCAGCATGATTCGTCATTCCAGAGAACATGTCATCACTGCTTGGTTTTATACACCTCTGGCCATGGAAGTGATTGGAACACCTGAAATCAGTGATTTGGATGGGTAAGAAATATAATGTATCTTTGTATGGACTTCAGTACCATTGCACATTCTTTATATTACTTGCAGGTTGTTTGTGTATTGTTTATTTTATGTATACATACTGTATATATTTTTCTACATTTATTTTATTCAACAAAAGAAATTCCTTGTACAACTGATACTTGATAAATAAAGATTCTGATTAGTTATTATATGCATTAACGTTTACAGAAGAGATGGCAGTTTGTTGAAAATATTTTCCATAAGAGATCACGTTTACACCTTTCCACCTCAAAACTCAACAAGATGGTTCCTAACTCTGTCCTGGAGATCTACCACCCTTCAGGGTTTTAGCTCAAAGGCCTTCAGAGGAATCTGAGTATTGGAGCAGGGTGTACGGGATCTGAACTCTCCAGGGTGGGAGATCTTCAGGACCAGGATTGGGCACCCCTGAGCTAAGTTATGCAGTACTAAGTGACTGACAATGCTTCCATCTAGTGGCTGGAAACAGTAACATTAAGAAGAAACAAACAGTGGGCCTCATTCACCCAGTTTCAACCAGTTTTTCTTGAGTGAGCTCTTGAGAAGAGTCCTAAGAAAAAGTCTACATCAGATTCATGATGTGTTCTTAAACCACAGACCTTCTTGCACCTTTGTGCTCTTGAGTTTAGCGGTATGACTGATTGTGTGTGTGTGTGTGTATGAGTAAATGAGGGTAGGAATGCATGTTTAATTTCATTTTATTTTAATTGATTCTACTTTATTGGTAGAATTGGTAGTGGTATTGGTAGTGGTATTCTACTTTATTGGTATTGGTAGTGGTAAATAAGACCCTTTCTTGGAAGGCTACTGAGCTCCTTCATGCTCAGTAATGCTCATGTGAACAATCAACGTTAGGCCACAGCACTGCACAGTGTAGCGTTTTCCCTTGGTTCACCTCTTTAGCAGGCTGTCCACTGAATCCAAGGTGCTACGTCAATATGGTCCCATTGTAGGACATCACCAAGCGCTAATATGCGCCTGTGTGCAAGGACTAAGTGTTGATCATTGCAGAAACTGGCATAGATGAGATGTTTCTGGCACCATAGAGGACATGACCAAGTTTTCAAGCTCCCATGTTAGTGTCACTGCTATGAATGTGCCCAGAATGACCCACTACCCCAAATAATATTTAAACAGGGCTCCTGTTGTTAGGAACTGGCCAATGATGAATGGGTGAGTCATAGTCTGTGCGTCACAAAAGATAGCGTCTGTAGTTGTACACATATTGTGGGTCTATAAGGCAGGTGTTCCTAAAACAAAGTGGCCACTGAGTGGACCTTCAAAATAGCTCCAATAAAGTGGCTGGTGAGTGACAGTTTCAGCCAGTGGAGGCCACAGTTTTATCACTCATTGAAAAGACGCTGTCTGTGGCCCCTCCCACCACGCCACGCTCAACCAATGACATCTCTCCCACAGGCTTCGCTGGGCGGGGCTACAGCATCTGTGGAAAAGGTAACAGGTTGTATTTGGCACACTGTGGCTGTTTTTGTCGTCCGCTCAGGTCCCGCTGGTGAATTAACCTTCGAGTGCACATGACAAACTGCAGGAAAAGGAAGGAAGTCTACGCAGCTTGAGAACTTTTAAACTTTGGACTCGAGGTAGGTTAAGCCTTTGGTTTGCTCTATTTCATGTATTTTAGCTTAGCTAGCTCGTTAGCCGCCTGCTTAGTCCATTAAACTTTATGGTTGTTGATCTAGCTTCGGAAAATTTGCTCCCTGGTGAAGGAGATCGGCGTTGTCTGGCTGTGTCTGCTTCGTGTTTTGCTCACGGCAGATTGAGCGACTTATTCTGCCAGCTTCTTATTCGAATTTTCCGTTCCACCTTAAAAGTGCCGCAGTTACATTCTGACGCCTGACGCGCGGTTAAACGACTGCTGCACCATTTAAGGTGGACCAGAAAATTCACATTGGAAGCCAACTTCAGCCTCGTCTGACGGGCGCAGCAGTTCTAGTGCTGTTGGCTGGAAGTTGGGATTAATGTCTAGCGAAAGGATTAATGTCTAGGCGGGATAACGTTGGCAATTTGGAAGTATTTTTTCCTTCTTCATCTCTAGCAACACTCTGGAGAATCTGTGCAGCGGCAGACTCAGGTGCTCGCTAACATACGACCTAACCTGCCACCTGTGGCTCTCACCTGCTACTCTAAAGCCTTAGGGGAAAAATCTGACGTGGCTAACAGAGATACAGAAGTAAACCCCAAAAGTCTCTCATGGCTCCTCTTCATGGTTTAATGTTTAATTTTACAAACATTCTGACGTATCTTTGGATGAGTGTTAACACGACAGGGCTGCGTCCCAAACCACGTATTATAACTACTAAACCACGCATACTACCCGTTCTGTACGAAGGAAGGCAGAGTGTGCTATTTTTGACTATTTAGTATAGTAGTATGCGATTTGGGACGCTCCCTAAGAAGTCAACCGTGAAAAATCTCGACAGTCTCTTTAAACGTTTGTGAGGTTTTGAAGGGAAATTTGACTTAATTTTCAAACAATTTTTCCAACAAAGAGCACTCCAGACTGTTCCTGCTCTTTCCTCCTCTGTGCAGGAAGATTAAATAGGTTTCATAACCGAGGGAAACTGACAGAATGTCAACAATAAATCAAAGGTACAATTGCTGGCAGCTTACCAAATTGAAAGGACAATACCACCAATTTATCAAATTTCTTTATACTGCAATGACTGAGATGTAAAGAAAGTCATTCAGAGAGATTTCGTGTGACATGGTTTACTGTAGAGAAACTTACCGACTAATTTCTTCACAGTGATGGTGATAGGAACCGGGGGTCGCCAGCGAACCTACACATTTTATGTATAATGTGGTAAATCAAAAGTTTTCCTTAGGGACTATTTTGCCTCACAACACCCTCCATGTACCTGTTCGCTATAAATGGATTTGAAAATATGCTTTAAGCCAAAAGCTTATTGCAAAACTATCATGAAACAATCTTATAGGCAACAGAGAGAGTATTTGGAACCAGTTTTTCTGAGGTAGCTTAACAAGCGTTCAACTCTTCTGACGTCTGGTTCCTGTTACCACCACGGACCAGTTCACATCAAACCCTGCTGAATGATCTTATTCACGTCTTATTCATTTATGTGCAGAAATTGGTGGAATTCCTCTTTAGGAACGCTCTACTGCTTCTCTGTAGTGGTTTCTTGTCGAGAAACCAGTGACTCAGTGTATAAGAATTTGATGGTTTGTGCCACCCAAACTCCAGTTCTGATTACACTGCAGCCAAACCCTCTGGATGACTTTACTCGCTGTCTCGTTGACAGGTTAGATAGGCTGGCTGTGTTTGGATTACGAAAGTTTTCGGCTTATATCCAGCAAGTTTTATGGAGAAAATGATCCTTGTGAATGTTCATTGTCCTGTAATCTCGTCACTCTCCTTCATCTTGGTTATTGACCTCCAGTCACACCATATCATTGATGAGCAAGACACTGCGGGAAGTGGTCAGTAAATGTGGACTCTGCTGACAGTAAATTGCAATATAAAGTGAAGTATCTGAAGTTTCTTTAAAGCAGAATTCTGTTGTATTAAATGCTATGCAAAACACCATCGATATGAAGTGTCTGTCTAGCAGTCTTTAAAACTTCTCTTTGGAGAACCACTTTAGTTTAGTTGGAGCTCTTCAGTGTACAGTTCTTTAGAGAAAAGAAATGATCGTAAATGAGATGCCCAAGTATGTTTTAATAACCTTTTTATTCTGAATTAAGTGGTTAATATGTAAACCAAGTCATTCAGCGTGGTTTAAAACTCACCCGCTCAAGTGGGGGTGATGGGAACCAAACGTCCGAAGAGTTTAACGCCTGTTAACGCCACCTCACAGAAAGCTGCTACGTTACAACTGGCTATCAGTACACTGCCTGATACATTTCACGTTATTTTTAAAGGGTTTTGACAGACGTTTTTAGTTTAAAATGTACTTTTAAAATCCATTGTTGGCAAAGGATGATCTTTAGTATTACATACAGGGAGATTCACTCGAAAGAGGCCCGGATATTCTGTAATAACTCTCACTAGGACGAAGCAATCTGAACAAAACAACATGCAATGTGCTCCTCGGTATATGGAGCTTCAAACAAGCCGGGATGCCCCTGCGTCAGAGCGACGAGGTGGGCGCCGGACAGCCGCCACAACATTTAACCTCTGTTTGCAACTTCTGGGTGCATACCCTCGTACCCCTAGCAGAAAACGGAGATCACTTCCAGCATCGCATGTAATGCAGTCAATTACACATACGTCAAATTATGTAGCGTATTTTTTTCTTTCCGATTGCTTCATCCTAACGGGAGTTACAGCAGAATATTCGGGGCCTCTTTCGAGTGAATCTCCGTGTATAAAAACCTCAGAAGACACCTGTAGGATCAGGTGGTTCTGCATAGTAAATAAAGTGGCTGTATTTGTGTTGTAGACATTGCGACCCTCTATAGTGAGTCATTTCACATCAAACCTATTTGAATGACTTGCATCTCAATGATTGAATTATGCAGGAATTTTGAACAAGTGGTGGGATTCCCCTTTAAAAGCTTTTCCCAGAGCTGTAGGTTCAAACCAAAAACTATTATGATCCTTCATAAACATAAAGGTGCACCTTTTCTGACCTTTCTCAGCAGAGAGGCAAATTTTTCTTTGAATACTCAGATATATACAACTCCAGGTATCTCACTGTGGGTCTGTGTTGTGCAAGCAACATTGAAGTGCAGGTTACTGGAAGAGCTGTCCTTGTTGGGAACTGATGGAGCTATATGCTGTTCTGTTTGGCAGCACTGAAGCCTGTTTTTCTCATTGCCCTTGAGGCCCATTAGCGCTCGAGAGAGAAAGAAATGCTGGTTTGTTTGACAGTGAAAGGAGGGCCGAAGCTCAGATGACCCAGTAGGAATGCTGAGGGAGTTTAGCATTAGTTTAATGGAAGCATGGTGAAGAAATAGCTGACTGGACCTGACATGAGGATATGAAACACCTGCAAATCTCCTGCGCTATAAAAATAATTGGTGGCAGTTCCACTAATTTTTCCGAATTTCTGCTTAATTCAGTGGTTGAGGGTAGACGAAAATTTCGAGACCTTACTCTGATCTAAGAAATCGGAACGTGGTGTTTACATGACCATTGAATAATCAGATAACTGCAGAAATCTGATTATGATTGGATTCTTGAGTGCATGTAAAGACATCAGGCAGCATATTTATAACAGCTTTCTATACGGAAGCTTTTAGATGCATTAACCTCTTCAGATGTTTGGTTACTATCACCACAGTTGTGAACAGTTCTTGCTCTTTGTTTAGAAAAGTGCATTCAAGTCAAGTCCCTCTGAACGACTTTGATTACTTCTTAACCCTTTTATTATACAAACAGCCCATCTAAAAATCGAGGGCGCATACATGCACTCAATAATCCGATCGTAATCAGATTTCTGCAGGTATCCGATTATTCGCATGGTCGTGGTCGAATGGCCATACTCCGATTAAGAAATCTGATAAAGAGAGCTGGATTTTAGTGCAGTAATCAGATTTCTGAGCGCATGTAAACTCTTACTTTGATTTCTGTGGTGTTTCTCAGTCTGCGGATGTGCGAAGACAGATGGGGGATGTCGCGAGATGGCAGCCAAACACTTGGAGCGGCACTGAAACCAAACACAAAACAAAAGATTTGAATATTCTTCATCTTCTTTAAAAAATAATAATAATACGTCACGTCTACTTCTGCGAGTTTATTGGCTGGTTGCAAATCAGAAATCCGATTATCGCCTGACTCATGTAGATTCATGTAGTTTCAAATGATCTGATTACTCGACTGCATGTAAATGTGTTGATTGAATAACTGACAAAATCTGATTTTCTTTCGGTTATCGGATGAATAATGCAATGTTGTAAGAAAAATGTGGCCCCTCTAATCGGCCCCCTTTTCTTTTCTAAGCTAGTCACTCATCAGACATTATCCCACAGACACACTTTAAAGGGAATTTTTCAGATTTGATGCATAATTTAATGGTAAAGATATATAAACGCAGTCATTCAGGGTGGTTTGGTGTGAAATGCTCCGTTCTAGAGAAATCTAGAGAAAAAGTGTGAGGATAAATCTTTGGCCTAAAATGTATTTTTTAAAAATCCGTTTAAAGTGAAGAGGCACATGCAGGGCACTGTAAAGCAAAATAGTCCCCCAAAAAATTTTTTTCTCAGTATTTTACCATCAATGTTACATATAAAACTCAGTACACGTTTAGGGGTTCACTGGTGGGTTCACTATGTCGCTGTTGTCGGAACAAAGCCTTGTGTCTCCAACCTGGTAACTTTACAGGAGAATGTAAAAACATGCTCTGCTTTTAATGTAAGTCAATGTAACCAGACATCTTTCCAAGTAATTTTGGGGCTTTTTCTTTGGTCTACTTATAAGGAAACTTACAAACAATGTAAAGGCTGCCTGGCATTTTCGAATTATGTCAAAAACCCAAAAAATCATGGAGATGCAAGGTTTTGTCCCGACAGCAGCGATATGTATTTGCTGTATTTGCCCCTGGTTCCATTCATCACCACATACAGAAATCAGTCAATAAGCTTCTCTGCGATGAATCATTCCACTTCAAACCACTCTGAATGACATTATGTGTCAATTTTTTAGAAATATTTGAAAGTTTTAAAGAGTAATGGAATTTCTTCCTCTTTAAATAGGCTTGTTGTTTTTAGGTCTAGTAAAGCAGTTGTTGGAGGGATGATGTTTCTGTCTGATTGTTCTCCTTTGTCCAGCCCTGTTTTTGGGCCTGGCTGACTTTAGGAGTTGAAGGATAAAGCTGAACATTTCCCAGCTGACACTCTCCGTTTCTAATAACTGCTTGTTGCAATAATGATGGCTACAACTCTGAGCTTACTTAGGAAACCTGTAATCAACATGTGAAGAACAAGGCTTGGTCTTCCTGCAGAGGGATGTTAATGCTGCTGCGTGGAATGTTGCAGTCTTTTGTGGCTTCCTAGGGGAGTTGTTCTAGATAACAGAAAATCAGGAGGGAGGGGGGGGGGGCAGAGGAGGGAGGGGGGAGGGGGGGGGGCAGGGGAGGGTGCCACCTGATACAATTTTAAATATTCAGGAATCTGAATCGGAACAAAAGTAGGCCTACTAAGGTGATAAGCTCGTGTTTGCTGAGTTCACAGTAGATCACTGTCTCTCATTTAAAGCAAGACAGACCAAACGGAGCCAGTGAAGTGCTGAACCTCTAATTCCAGCCCTTGGACAAGCAGATAATGGTCTACAGTGTCTAAAGCGGCCAAACAATATTGGGGTGAAAAGTCTTATTGCGTCTTTTAGCTCGATAAGCTGCATGGTGTGGATAAAACACCATATTGTGATTAGATTGCAGTATAATATATTGTTTAGCCTTGTTCTCGTGATGTCCAAAACTATCCAGACTCCTCTCTTAAGTAGTGAATCCATTTACTTTAGGCTGCTCCCACTGCTGACAAAGGTATTCAGTTGTGTAATCTAGTCTCCATTGAGAAGTATTGCCAGTAGAACAGGATGCTCTGGCTCAGTCACAGCAGAGTAAAAGGTCGCCATGCTCAATGCCAAGCGTCGGCTGGAGGGGTGTAAATCTCCCAGCATAGGTCTGTGAAACAGTAAGACAGCCTTCTCTGGCGTGATTGAGCTCCATCCAATACTTCTGTAATGAGTTGGACTGATTCATAACGTGTCATTCAACATCAGTACTTGACCTTACTAATGCTCTTGTGGCTGAGGGAAACCATATTCTCACAGCAATGTACCAACATCTAACATAAGGCCTTTCCAGAAGATGCTAGTGCAGCAATGGGGGACAGACTCTATTATTGCCCCTGATTTCTGGATATACATTGTCTCTATGTGTGGCTTCACTCTTAACATTATTTGGCAGGTTTCGCGTCTGTCGGAGTGTTTTGAAGCATCAACACAATTTATGAGGCTGTAAATAGATATTAGACTGTGTTAAGAATGCTGCAGTGTTGCTTTCTTAATACCGTGAACTATGTGGAGTATCTGGCCCCTGGTTTCTGTCCTGCAGGGGAAAATGAAATGCATTACAAATTTTGTTACTGGCCACTCAGATACTTTAGCATTGTAGGACTGAAAAGATGGACTTAATAATATTAATGCCTCAAAAAATTGGGCAGAAAAATGGGCAGACTATATAAAGATAATTGATTAAATAATTTATCAATATTTGGCAGTTAGGCTAATTCTCATTTCTCAAGACGTTTGCAAAATACTAACAAATATATTATATAATATAACTGTTGTCGGAAGAAAACCTCGGATTTCCAAAATGGTAACTTTAGGGGAGAAGGAAAAAAAACTTACTGTAAGTCAGTGGAACTAGACTTTTTTCCCCCCCAAGAGATTTTGAGCCATTTCTTTTGGTTCAATCATCATTAAATTTACATACAATGTAGAGAGCAACTATATCGGCATATTCAAAATATGTCAAAAACTGAGAAATGACAAAAATGGAAATGCAAGCAGCAGCAGCTGTATTTGTGTATACATGTGTGTGTTTTTACACTGTATCTGCTGCAGCTCGTACTGTTTGAACCCATCTGTGCTGACTGGCACAGGAGATCGCTTTAATCACTGTCTCTCTTTCTCATTAGCATTAACATGATTTATTGAGTGTTAGATTTTAATTGTAGCCCTGTTTCATTTTTGACCATTTTCCGGTGGCTGACAACTTGGGCAGAAAAGCATGTAGACAAGTGCTGCACAGCAGATATCGACCAACTGCCACTGCTGATGCTTCTTCCTAATTCTATAAGACATTCCACCTCTGAGAGCAAAGAGCGTCTCAATTCAATTTAAGACGAGAAAATTCAATTTAGAGCGGGAGCAAGAGGTTGAGTCAGTTGAGCTGTGGACTGATGTCCCCTGAGGCTTGACTGGTGATGGTCTAAATAAGTGAGGTTATTTTACTAATATACTGTAGGCTTTATGTTGTGCTTCAATTCTAAAAGCTGCCAGTATGAGAAATGGGACATGTCAACGTCTGCTGTCTGGTGGGGTTACTTTATATTGTACCCTGTAGGCTTTAACAGGCTTGACAACCTTTTGTTAAATGGGTTATAGAAGACTTGCTTCAGCGCATTGCTCACATATTTTATCCTTCAGTTATTTGATTTGTGCTGAAAGATGAGTACAAGGTTTAATTACCGTAATTATAAGCGGGAATAACTGGATTTTTTTCTTGAGAATGGAGCTTAACTTACTTAACTTGTAACTCAATGCTGTACTGTAGACAGACCCTTCTCTTAGGGAAGTTCATCTGAGTGGATGTTGAAGTGTTGCTGGAGTTTGTCCTGTCAGCTGTTTATGGGTTGCCATTTTGCTGCAAAAAGGGTGAAAGGTCAGAATGAGCAATGGCAACTAGTCCTGCAGGAGTTTGCATTCCTGCTGACACCAAATGCAATGCAAATTCCATACGTTCCAGTGATGTTGACACTGATAAAATAGTGGTGAAATACATTTTCTTTTGGTGCAAAACTCAGACCACCCTGCATGTATTTAATTTCCAGTCAAAATAGAAAATGGAAGGTATTCCACTTGCCTAAGGAAGCAAAATAAGTGAAAAAAGTTGCTTCTAAAACTGAAGTTCAAAAATTTACTAACGGTATAGAGGAAATGGATTCCTAACAACCAACTGCAAGACCTGGTGGACCACCAAAACTAGATAAACTGTACGTAAAGTTTTCATTTTGAACACTTAAGATTTTGAATCTTTTGTGAGTATTACTTCGGCCCTCAAGTGTTTTGACAGTCCCTCAGTCATGAGCCTGGACACGCCCTTGGTCACAAAAGGTTTTAATTTTGAGAGAAAGAAGAAAATCTAATCAAGCTGCTCTTGATCTGAAAAATCCACAGGTGTTTCTGTCCATCCTACCGCTGCGAGAAGACTCGGTGTCTGTGGGTCTGAAAGGATGTGTAGCGGTTCAAGAAGACTCACAGAAAAAAGGAAAGAGACAAAATCAAACAAAGATGCTGCTGGTGCTCTCAGAACAGTGCACTGACCATCCCAGAGTCTAGACCTCAACATCACTGAAGGTCTTTGGAATTATTTGGGATGTCAGAAGCAGAACTTCTTGGACTAAGCTTTGGAAGTCTGGAAAAATATCCCTGCAGATTTCTTTAAAATAAAAATGACAGCAAGTATCACCAAAAGAATAAAGCTGTAATAAAGTCAAAAGGTGGACACAATAAATGCTAAAACATTTGATATTTACATTTATTTGATGAGGTTCTGTGTTATTAAATATCTTTTCTAATACTCAGATTTCTGCTTTTCAATCAACCAATAAACTCACAGAAGCAGACATGATGTAAACGTAACTCAAACATCATGCAGTGGCTTTTCAAAAAACGTCGAGCCACTTTACCTGAAAATATGAACATACACAATCTAGAAGATGAAGAACATTTAAATAGTTCATTTTGACAAGCATGTATTGGTTTCAGCGTTGCTCCAAAAGTGTTTTGCTGCATCTTGTGGTAACACTGCTTGCTTATTTGTGATGCCGCGGTCTGTGTTTGCATATGTGCAGACAGAGAAATCGGAAAGAAATCCGAGTAGGAGTTCACATGCACTGGCGAATCTGATTACTGAGCTAAAATCCAGCTCTCTTTATCGGATTTCTAAATGGGATTTGTAGACCGTACTCCGATCTAAGAAATCAGAATATGCCGTTTACATGACCATTTGAATAATCTGATGACTGTGGAAATCCGATTATGATTGGAATATTGAATGCATGTAAACACACTCTGGGTCTCAGAAATCGAGTTCCATATGATGGCTTACTGTGAGATGACTTGGGAACCAGGCATCTGAAGAGTTTTATTCCTGTCTCAACCACTGTGAACAATTCTGACGTTCTCTAGAGCAGAGCGTTTCACATTGAACCAGTCTAAATGACTTTTACATTTGAACCATTTAATAGTGCAGAAAAGTAGAAGAATTGCCAAATGAAATCCATAAATAAACTGAACTATCAACTATGGAGCTTCTTCTATGATGGATATACAGCGTCAACAGGTTTTATGTTATATGCCTACATATATATTGGGACAGTCATGGGCTGGAGGTTAGGGAACCAGCCTCGTGACCGGAAGGTTGCCGGTTCGATCCCCAGAGGCGGCAGCACATGACTGAGGTGTCCTTGAGCAAGACACCTAACCCCCAAAAGCTCCCCGGGCACTGCGGATTCGGCTGCCCACTGCTCCGGGCAAGTGTGCTCACCGCCTCTTAGTGTGTGTGTGCTCGCTAGAGTGTATGTGGTGTTTCACTTCATGGATGGGTTAAATGTGGAGGTGAAACTTCCCCGTTGTGGGACTAATAAAGGTCTCTTAATCTTAATATAACTTTTACAAGAAACAGTTCACTGCCTCTGTTTAAGCGCATATTAGAAAGAAGAAGATAGAAGGTCCAGCATTCTCAATATAGCCGGCCTGGTTTTCTGCCCCACTTCACTGTTATAAAAGGACGAGATGGCCTCTGCGCCCTCTTTAGTCCTCACTCCCCCACTGGCAGCCTCCATTCACTGTATGAGAGAGCACTGTGCTGTGTGAAAGCTGCCACTGTGCACCGACACACTGACATGGAAATGAGGAAGTGAACCAGTTCAGACTATGACCGAGTTTTGGCCCTCATTGTTTGATGAGTGATTTGTCATAGATGTATTGTTCCTCCCAGAGTTGTCTTGTCAATTATCCTGTCATGTTTCATGTGCTTAGTACAGGTTTGTTAACTAGACACATACATTTTGCAACCAAAACGGATATTGTTCTACCGATCTTGCTGCAGAACATAAATAAGGTGAGTAGAGGTGCCTCGCCCCGCAAGTAATGTCGTAGCTGGAGGCAACTTCCATTTGTGATGCGCTTATTATGAGTCTGAGTTGGGTCTTGAGTCTCTGTTGTGAGAGTCAGTCAAGTCTCAAGGCACTGGGATGCAAGTCTGAGTCGTCTCGAGTTTCTGAGGTGCAAGCCCAAGTTGAGTATCGAGTCACTGGGTTCGGAGTCGGTCACGTCTCTGGGGTGTCTGTGGTGCAAGTCTGAGTTTAGTCTGTTATCTCAAGGTCCAAGTCAAGTCTCGAACCTTTCAGCTGCAAAGTGAGTTTCATTCACTGGGGTGTAAATAAGGGCAGATTCTTTGGGTTTTGAAGTAGGGTCACATCTCGTTTTGAGTCGGAGTCAAGTCTCAAATCTCTAGAGTTTGAGTTGACTGTTGAGTCTCTGGGTTTCGAGTCAGTCAAGTCTTAAGAGTCTGTAGTATAGAGTCCCAGTTCAATCTGAGTCTAAGTCGAGGCTCTAATCACTATTGTGCAAGTCAGTCGTCAAATCTCTGTTGTGCGAGTCTGAGTTCAGCCTCGAATCTCTAGGGTGTGAGTCTGAGTCTAGTATCTTGGTTTTGAGTCAGTCAAGTCTTAAGAGTCTGAGTCCCTGTTCAGTCTCGAGTCTGAGTCGAGTCTCAAATCTGTAGGATCTGTCGGTCTATCTTCCTATCTTTCTATCTATCTGTCTATCTATAGATTATTCAGGGTGGCATCCCTTTACTCTTATGGGTGGTCTAGGACCCCTTCAGCCCCCTCAGTATAAGCATGCTCTTCGTATTGTTAAAGTTTTAAACAATTGTTTAAATATCTGAACATACCAACCACAACTTTACTCATTTTTAAAGGTGGTATCATGTTTTGTGGTGGTAAGAAACCCAATTAAGCTGTGTTGAAAAATCAGTCCAAATGCCCACGGACAGATTTTTTAGTGGCACAGTTCTCAGACTGGATTCCCAGCAAGGCACCCTTTGTTTAATCGCTCTACATGGGTGTATTTCACATATTTTGAACACTTAAGATTTTGAATCTTTTGTTATAAGTAGTATTTTGACCTTCAAGTGATTTGTCAGTCGCTCAGTCATGAGCCTAGAAGTCATCACTTGCAAACGTTTTAACAAGATTTCTTTTACTTTTTCATTTTTTTTGAATGTGATTAAATAAATGAACACCAGGATGGTGCCGGATGTCTGTTCGGATACAAATGCGCCCCGTTTTCTTGAAACGGAAAGGTCAGCCAAACTGCAGGCTTTTACTGATCCCTTTACTTTCACACGCTTGAATCAGTTCAGCAGTCTTTAATGAATTGAAGTGAGTTTGTTAGAGCAGGGGAAAAAGCTCTGTGGTCCCACAGGAATGCAGTTTGATGCCACAGGTTTAGTTTAGTTGAGAAGTTCTAGCATTGTGGTTCGGTCTCATTAAGTCTCTTTTCCTCTTTTACGAAGCACGGGAGTGAAACCTGAGGCACGTCTAAAAAGCTTGAATATTCCTCCACAGGTATTTCTTTTCCCTATAATTAGATGCCTTACTTGGAAAGACCGATATGTGGTCTTCACTTGAAACACTCCTGTAAAAGTCTATAATAACATCCTGCCTGACAGGGTGCCTGACACGGAGGGCGCAGACCTGAAAGGAGTAAAATTGAATTTGCCAAATTTTACTCCAAATGTAGTCAATCAGTAAGACATACTTGCTATGAAGCTAACACAGCTAATACGTAAAGAAGCTTATACATGGTAATAAGCCTTGGGGCTTAAATCAGGCCTAAATCATCACATATTGACTTCAATCGGTGTTGAATTGTTAAGTAATCTCATACAGACCTGCTGACACTGTATGCCTTACTGTTATCTATAAACATGGGCTAAAGTTAAACTTAAGGCTGCCCCCAGTGTCAAGCTACACGGCCAAGTTTTCTCCATCTTTATAGCTCAAAGTAAGTAATGCTGTGACATAAACCACAGTGATAAGTCTGTGGTTTGAGCTAATCGAGGATGTACAATTATTTGGGTGACAGTTGATTTGTAGTCTTTTTTTTTTTTTTTTTTTCTCAACTTTAGCCTCGTAGCTCCGGTGCTAAACTAAAAAAAGCATGTTTTTTGGTAAGAAACAAGCTTTGGACACCAAATATTTTTGTTATTTATTTATACATGACCCTTCTCAAAAGGTCTTTATTCCTAGAATGAAACGGGCTGGACTGCACCTCTAACACTGATATGGCTACGTTCACATTACAAGCCTCGTTGCTCAAATCCGATCTCTGTGACATGATGCAAGTGACTCGGATCCGAATTCGTGTGCTTTTTTTTTTCCCACTGCGCATGAGCCGTCATTCAGCATGACCATGGCATTTAGTGCCAGACAGAAAAGCCTGTAAACAGTGAAAAAGCACCTTCGTCTCTAACACTCTAATAATGAAAGCTGAGAGCTGATCAGCTACTCTTCTCAGCGAAGGCTTGTTCTGCTTGTTGGTTTGTTTGCTGAAGATGCACCTGACGCACGTGATTCACGAGTAGGATGTGTGGGTCGTTTCAGGACGCCGGTTGGTTCACATTAATGACATTCAAATCACCTAAAGAGTGTGAACCATCATGTCAGAGAGATCGGATTTGAGTAATGAGGCTTGTAATGTGAACGTAGCCGAAGGTCGCATGTCCATAATCCGGATACGTAGCCGATCGAGGACCACATATGAAAGTGGCTCGGGTCGGATTTGAAAAGATCAGATTCGCGTGTCCACACAGCCCTGACAACATCAGATCTGAGTCACATTAGGACAAAAGATTGGATTTATGCCACTTTAGCCTGGTAATGGCAAACATAGCCTGTGTGAGTTCTGTTGTGAGTGGCTCTCCTTTATTGTGCCTTATGTAAAAGGCAGCTCAGGGTGAAACACTCCTTATAACTCTAGCCTGAATGGGCAGGGATCAACTGTTTGCAGACTGGATAGATATGTAAGGCTATGTTCACACAGCAGGTAAAAGTGGCCCAAATCTTTTTTCGTTTGGCTGTTCACATTGTCTTTTAAATGTGACCTGTATGCAACATCAGTCTGAACAGATCAGCTCCTAAACCGACCCACATTCGCAAAAGAACAAGGTTGCTTCACATGGCTCATCCAGAGGTAAACAATTCTGACTATGAACGAACGCCAGTGGCTCCCAAAGGTTTCAGCTTCATCTTCGCCAGCATCACAGGAGACATCAAGTTCCGATGGCTGACAACTTGGTTCATCACGCAGAATGACTGTAATGACTTTACTCACTGTAAAAAAGGCGTGTTATTCGGCGATGGTCACTCGCTCAATATAGAACAGCCAAAAAACACAGTTGGCTCAGGACGGTGGCTTGAACTGAAGGCTTAGTTTGTATAGTCAAGATTCACCACTGTTTACAGTTACCGGCTGATGCCGTTATGATTCCGATATCATCGTGCATCAACAGTGAAAGCTCGTTTTTTTTTTTTCTTCATGTGGTCGCTTTAAGTCACTTACTTGTATGGCTTGTAGTAAAGAGTGAGAGGCTTGTTATGAGGTGAGCCTGGCTGGATAGTCACATGAGAGGCTTTCATGGGCTCTAACTGTGTTGGCCGACTGCCCCGCTGTTCTGATTTATCAAGCACTTTATTGGACTAGACTGCGTATCTCCTCTCACTCTTCAGCGGTCTGCAGTGCCAGCTGGGAGGAGGTTAGGGGAGGGAGAGGCGGGAGGGGGGTGGGGGGTGACTGTGTGAGAGTTATGCAGGTTTTGCAGCGTAGCAGGCAATGTGTGCATGATTGCTGTTTGGTTATGAGATAAAGCAGAAACTGTAAAAGAATGATTAGGGAAGAAAAAAGGTGTGTGTGGGTGAGAGAGAGAGAGAGAGAGAGAGAGGAACAAGCAGAGGTGTGTCTAAGTGAGCAGGTCATTGCTCTTTTTATCACCACAGTGGACTTTGATCAGGCCAGCCCTCTTTCATCCATTGCCACTTAGCTGGTTTTATGTTGTTATATTCACTTGTATTCCTTCATATACAAAGACTTAATTAGCTGTAGATTTAAATAATATCTTCTTCTTCTTTCGGCTGCTCCCTTTAGGGGTCGCCACAGCGGATCATCTGCCTCCATCTTGCCCTATCCACTGCCTCCTCTACTTTTATACCAACCATCTCCATGTCCACCTTCACTACTTCCATAAACCTTCTCTGAGGTCTACCTCTTCTTCTTCTACCCGGCAGCTCCATCTCCAACATTCTTTGACCAATATATCCACTATTCCTCCTCAACACATGTCCAAACCATCTCAACCTGGCCTCTCTGGCTTTATCTCCAAACTGCTCCACCTTCACTGTCCCTCTGATCTGCTCATTTCTAATCTTGTCCATCCTTGTCACTCCCAACGAAAATCTCAGCATCTTCATCTCCGCCACCTCCAGCTCAGCCTCCTGTCTTTTAGACAGAGCCACAGTCTCCAAGCCATACATCATAGCAGGATGCACTACTGTCTGGTAAACCTTGCCTTTCACTCTTGCTGCTATCCTTCTGTCACACATCAGCCCTGGCACCCGTCTCCACCCACTCCATCCTGCCTGCACCCTCTTCTTCACCTCTTTTCTACACTGTCCATTGCTCTGGATGGTTGACCCAAGATATTTGAAGTCATCCACCTTTACGACCTCTACTCCTTGCATCTTCACCTTTCCACCTGCCTCCCTCTCATTCACACACATGTATTCCATCTTGTCTCTACTGACCTTCATTCCTCTCCTCTCCAGTGCAAACCTCCACCTCTCCAGATTCTCTTCCACCTGCTCTCTACTCTCACCACAGATTACAATATTATCTGCAAACATCATGGTCCATGGAACCTCCTGCCGGACCTCATCTGTCAACCTTTCCATCACCATTGCAAACAAGAAGGGGCTCAAAGCTGATCCCTGATGTAACCCTACCTTCAGCTTGAAACCATTTGTCACTCCAACTGCACACCTCACCACTGTCTCACTATCCTCATACATGTCCTGCACCACCCAAACATACTTTTCAGCTACACCTGACTTCCTCATACAGTACCACAGTTCCTCTCTTGGCACCCTATCATACGCCTTCTCTAGATCCACAAAGACACAATGTAGCTCCTTCTGACCTTCTCTGTACTTCTCTACCAACACTCTCAACGCAAAAATTGCATCTGTGGTACTCTTTCTGGGCATGAAACCAAACTGCTGCTCACTGATCTGAACCTCTCGCCTTAGCCTTGCTTCAACAACTCTTTCCCATACCTTCATGGTGTGGCTCATCAACGTTATACCTCTGTAGTTACTGCAGCTCTGCACATCACCCTTGTTTTTAAAAATGGGGACCAGTACACTACTTCTCCACTCATCAGGCATCCTCATCCTCTCACTCTCCAGGATTTGGTTAAACAACCTGGTTAAAAAGTCCACTGCCTTCTCTCCTAAACATCTCCATACCTCCACAGGTATGTCATCTGGACCAACTGCCTTTCCATTCTTCATCCTTTTTAAAGCTTCCCTCACTTCCACCTTACAAATTCTCTGCACTTCCTGATCCACTATCTCTCCCCCCGTTGTCCTCCTCTCTCTCTCGTTTTCCTCATTCATTAGTTCTTCAAAGTACTCCTTCCATCTACTCAACACTCTCTGTTCACTCACTAGTACATTTCCCTCTCTATCCTTTATCAGCCTAACCTGCTGTACATCCTTTCCAGCTCTAACTCTCTGTTTAGCCAAACGATACAAGTCCTTTACTCCTTCTTTACTGTCCAGCCTCTCATACAGCTCATCATAGGCCTGAGCCTTTGCCTTTGCCACCATTCTTTTCGCTATGCGACTAGCCTCACAGTACTCCTGCCTTTCTGTTAATTTGGAGGTGTATCACAGTTTATCACAGTATTTCACGAATCTTTGAAAATGTACAATGTTGCGCAATTTTTTTTTCAAACATCTGATAAATTGGAACAGGCAAAAAGAAAGTCAAACTATCAATAGAAATGTTTATTCAGTGTTTCATTCACTCATCAAATTAAGATCCATAATAAAAGCTTGTAAAAAAATCAGAATAAATCAAATAAATTTAAAATCCAGAGTTATACTATATATATATATATATATATATATATATATATATATATATATATATATATATATATGTGTGTGTGTGTGTGTGTGTGTGTGTGTGTGTGTGTGTGTGTGTGTGTGTGTGTGTGTATGTGTAATGTTAATTTTGTAAAATATAATTCTGCATATTAATTTTATTAATTGTATTTTATTTAGACTTCATTCTAGATATTAAATTGATCTGGGTAGTAATTTAATCTGGGTAGTAATTGTGCTAGAAATGAATTCCGGACGTGAAGTTTTTAGGACTTTATTCTAGTTATTATTATATTTTATAATAACTTGAATCTGGATATTGGTTTTATTAGAGCTTCATTTTGGACTGTCATGTCACATCTGCAGCTCTGTTTATTGCTCTGGACACATCTAACAGTTTATTTTTTGGTTGTTCCTATTTGAAAGTATTAAAGGGAAAGACTTGCATATTAAAATCAATTTCTACATTTATCTGCAAACAAATTGGTTCTATGTTAAAAACTTTGGTTCCAGACTTTGAAACAGTCTGTTTCTGTTGAAGTACAACAGCTTCATGTATTTAGACAGTAAAGTCTGTTCACTTCCTCTCGGAGTGATGACATTTCTCATTTCAACTCTGTCATTAGCGGCATTCCAGGCACACATTCCCAAACACCCAGCTGTCGTGTCATCTCCAAACCGCTGAACACAGTCAGGTAAAGAAGAAAAGCAAACCCACCCTGCTGTCTAGACGTCACATTGCTGGAGGAACATAATCTCCGTGCCTGCCACACCCTTCACACTGTGATCCAACCACTTTCTGACGCATGCTACTTCATTCAGTTTCTGTGCCGAGGAGGAGTCGGCACGAGGTTCCTCCTGTAGTGGCCTTTGGTCAGAGCTGTAACTGCCGTTAAAGCCTTATTAGATCCAGCCTTGGCCAATATGACAATGTTTTATCCTTATGAAAGATTTAGTTGTTGTAAATACACAGTATGCTTATGGATGCCATCAGGACTATTATCAGTACAGGTCATTGTATCTGTGTCAAAATATTGTGCTATGTATTAGAGTGGGGCAAATAATTGAACATTATTTTCAGTTACAATTGTGTGTTGTGCTGGTATGGGTGGATCAGACACAACAGTGCTGCTGGAGTTTTTAAACACTTGAGTGTCACTTCTGAACTGAGAATAGTCCACCAACCAAGAATACCCAGCCAACAGCGTCCTGTGGGCAGCGTTCTGATCA
Source organism: Pygocentrus nattereri (assembly GCF_015220715.1). Classification (NCBI taxonomy): domain Eukaryota; kingdom Metazoa; phylum Chordata; class Actinopteri; order Characiformes; family Serrasalmidae; genus Pygocentrus; species Pygocentrus nattereri. Next base: position 41,666,910 of record NC_051213.1, on the reverse strand, counting down.
CTGATGAAGGACTAGAGGATGATTAGCTCAAACTGTACAGCAGCAGATGAGCTGTCATCTCTGACTTTACAGCTACAGGGTAGACCAACACCGCACGTGCATCCAATGGAGTACACCGTGTTTAAAAACTCCAGCAACTCTGATCCACTCGTACCAGCACAACATGCACTAACACACCACCACTACATCAGTGTTACTGCAGTGTGGGGAATGATCCACCACTCAAATTGTACCTGCTCTGTGAGGGTCCATGGGGTCCTGACCACTGAAGAACAGGGTAAAAGGGGGCAAGAAAGTATCAGAGAAACAGATGGACTACAGTCTGTGCACCTATAGAGTAAGTGGAGCTGATAAAATGGATAATGAGTGTAGAAACTTCTATTGAGTGTAGATTCTTCTATTTTTAAAGGTTCTCCAAATGCATAATGTTTCCGAAGACAATGAGTAATTGTGTTAAATATTTGGAATTTCAGTACTGTCCAAAATAACGTCACAGATCGTAGTACTTTCACAGTTTAAGTGTATTATGATTAGGATAAATACTTCTAGAGCACTGAACAATTATAAACACTGCCAACTACTGCATAGTAGACTGTAAACAATGGCAAACAGTAGTATCTTGTTTTTACCAACACTTACCCCTTCCCACAACTCCCTCAGATGGGAGACAACATTCACAATTATCAGATTTACTTTATTAAAAATGTTTATCAAAAAGTAAAGGAACATCTCAAAATAATACGCTACTTATATTCTTACATATATTACACGCACACACATATATACAAACACACGCATATGCATATGATTGTGAATGTTGTCTCCCATCTGAGGGAGTTGTGGGAAGGGGTAAGTGTTGGTAAAAACAAGATACTACTGTTTGCCATTGTTTACAGTCTACTATGCAGTAGTTGGCAGTGTTTATAATTGTTCAGTGCTCTAGAAGTATTTATCCTAATCATAATACACTTAAACTGTGAAAGTACTACGATCTGTGACGTTATTTTGGACAGTACTGAAATTCCAAATATTTAACACAATTACTCATTGTCTTCGGAAACATTATGCATTTGGAGAACCAATGCATATATATATATATATATATATATATATATATATATATATATATATATATATATATATATATATATATATATATATATATATATATATATATGAATATGAGTGAGGTACACTAGTGTAAAGTGCTTCAAGTGTTAGAAGAAGACAGCATCAGTGTTCTTGAATCTGTGTTTGAGAGGCTCGCTGGTTTGTTGGATGTGTACATTCAGGTTAATGATTAATGAAGGACACTTCTCAACATTTGCGTACCTTGTTTTGAAGTCTTATCAGAGCCCAAACAGACCCGTTTTCATATTTATCCACAGTCACAACGTAAAACACTGCAGCATAAATACGCAAAGGACCATCAGACAAATTGGAGAAAACGTTCCATTAGCTGAAGAACGCTTTCGAGCGTGGTTTACAGTCAGCTTCAGAAAACTCCTTTTAGAAACTTTATACTCACTGCTCAGTGTTATCTGACTCCGAGACTCAGAGGGAGCTCCTGGTTTGCCGCGTCTGGGCAGAGGAATCAAAAATAACAATGACGGCTTTGACTGCTTTGATGCACTAGGCCTTGTTCGAGTGGCGTAGAAGCGGGTGCAAATTGAAGTGCGTGGATTGACGTATGAACTTATATCTGAGCATGAAGTGAGAGGTTTGAGCACAACTGATGAACTGGCTTCTGTATGTTCCTTATTAACATAGCGTTTGCAGGTGAAACGCCCCAATTTGCCAATAAAAGGAAAGTAGACTCACAAGCCAGTGGTTGCCGTCATAGGCAGGGAGAAGCACTGGAGCTGAAATAGTGCAATGGAATATTACATATTAATATATCTTTTTGTGTGTGTAGGGGTTGCAGGATGATGCACACTAAGAATTCAGCTTTATACTATAAATTATGTAATAACGAGAATTTGTGGTTATATTCAGCACAATCCATGATTTTCCTAAAAGTAATGTGAGCTGAAATATAGAATATGAAATATGAAAAAAAAATTTGAAGCTGTGTGAAATGGAGAGTTTCTCAGTTGAGTACAGTAACGATGAATAGTGTGGTAGACTGAAAGGTGACAGAGTGCCAGCATTGCTTAACGCGAGTATCAGAGATCCATGCTAATATTTAATAATATGCCAACTCCTGATATCACCCAGTGTTTCCTCTGCTGTCCAGCCGCTGAAGATCAGGGGCAGGCTGGCACGTTTACCTGTTTCCTACAGTACACTTTCTCGCTGTAAAGTTATAAACAAACAAGACATACTCATATGAAATATATTCAAATTTCACTAACCACATCTTGCTAAAAACCGTCTGAACAGCCCACTCCACTCATGACCATTTCATTTGGCACTTCAGCTCAAGTTGGCTCTTTCTGTTCGGGCTATATTGGTCCACCTCCTACAACCGGCATTTCAAATTAAAAGCCCTCTGAGTTTTGTAATTTATGTGTAGTTTCCAAAGTATGTGTAGTGGAAACACTGTATCGGTTACCTGTATAAGAAGAAAACGCAAAGTTTCTTATTCAAATTTGATATTCCTCCTCGTTACTGCTCCATGTAAGCTGGAACAGAAAATTTAAAAAGAAGCTGGATAGGAAACCAAGATGAGTCTTAGCAGCTACTTCTCTCTGCAGGATTCGCCCAAGTGCAGATTCTAAACATCCAAAACAAATAACCTCTTGGATTGGATTGGATTCAATTTATTGTCATTGCTTAAGCCGAAACAAGCAACGAAATGCATTTATGAAAAAAAGAAACAGAATACATTGGGTAAGGGAGGAGAAACCCCCCCCCCCCCCCCCCTTTCCTAAGGAAACTCAGTCTGGGAACAGGGAGAAAAAAAAAAAAAAAACACCTCAGCATTAGCATACAGTTATACATACACAGGACTTGCAACGGGGATGGGGAAGGGGGAGAGGGGGGGGGGACAAACCCAGCATAGTACGCGGCCATCCGGCTCTGCAGCCATTAATCCGGCGCTGATCAACAAACCCGTCATACTATACCAGGGGGTAAAAGCGTCGAAGGCGTTGGGAAGGGGGAGGGATAAGGGGGGAGGGTAGGAGGAGGGGGGTATAAATATGGAGGGGGGAGGGGAAGGATAGGAGCCTGAAGAAGGCGCCCCTGCACGGCATCCCAGTTCAGGTATCTCAGTCCGCAGGGTGGAATAGCGATAACACAGCAACATTGCCATGGAGACAACCTTGATCGGGCCCAGGCAGAGTCAACAATCAGCAGTCCGGGGAAGTGGGGGAGGAGGATAAAGAGAGGGTCTCGCAGCAGTGTTCCTCTGGAGGAGATATGATGTACCAGCCAAGGCCCGCGCTGATACGGGGAGCCGAAAGCAGATCAGAAGGTTTGCAGGCTTCAAGCGAGTAGCCGTATTTTTTACGGTAGCTCACCAAGTCCATTGTGGTCACTTCAACGATCCATTTTCCTTTGCAAAGCCGCCAACTTCTCCACAATGTTATCCAGGGTACGACTTACAGTCAAAGTCTGAGTGTTGACAGCTCTGCCCACCACATCAATCATGTCGGGCAGCTTCAAGGGGCCGTGGACAGCTGCCCCCATTTTGCGAATTTTGCGATACACCAGGGCAATGCCCAATCCAATCAGCAAAGCACCTGTGATCATGGTTCCGATTAGGTAGACGTCCTCAATATCCTCTACGGAGAGAGCTGCCAGACACACGACACGCCAGCTCTCCCATGCGTCCATCGTGTAGCCAGCCAAAGCAGATCTTTTGGGAATTAGTTTAGGTTAGCGTTTCTTTTTATTTTGCGCTGAAAATGTATTGTGATGCAAAAACGTGACAATATGTTTTATTATGTAAAATTGGTGTATCGTTACCCCCCCAGTGCGCTGTTTAAAAACTTACCAACAGTAGTAGCCAGGGGTTATACAGGAAGATTGACTCAAAAAAGGCCCTGAATATTCTGTAATAACTCTCGTCAGGGCAAAGCAATGTGAACAAAACTGTGCAATGAGCTCCTCAGTAGATGGAGCTTCGAACAAGCTGATTGCTTAGTTTTAAAGGGAGTTACAACAAAGTATTCAGGGCCTCTTTTGAGTGAATCTCCCTCTATAATATAACCAGTAAACCTACAAGTCTCTCCTGAGTTTTATATGTAATGTTAATAAATGACCACAAATTTCTCTGCCTGTAGTTAAGACATTACATTTGACCTCGTCTCAGAACTGTTTTAAATCAGTGTCTAAGACATCAGGCAACATATTTGGAAACGTTTCGTCTAATAACTTTCTGTGAGAGCTTTCAGAAACGTCTGGTTCCTATCACCACCATTGTGAACAGCTCTGACTGTAATTTCTTCAACAGAGCGTTTTGAATCAAACCATTTGGAATTATTATTATTATTTTTTTATTTATTAATTTATTTATTTAACATCAGCCATTTATTAAATACATGCTGTTGAAAAATCAGTCCACAGAAGTTAACATGTAGAGAAAGAACAGCATGGCTGTCTACATAGCATTTCCCTGGAAAGCCTGCAGAAAAATGTTTTTCCCAGAATCCGGTCTCTTTGCTGTGTTGTGGCCTACACAAACCCTTTTATGTAACAGAGCAAAGGTGGAACGGGCTGTTGCATTGGTAAGCTTGCTCTCGGTAACACTAAATATGGGCGCTGCCACACAAGCAGTCCTGCGTTTACGATCATTGTTGAAGTGTTCTGATACTTCAGGTTGTTTTCAGCCTTGCTTGAGTTGAACTGTTATACTTGGTCTCTGTTGCAAGACAAAGTAACTACCATATCTGCGTCTTGTACATAGAGTGCCGGTCAAAAGCCTCTCCTATAAGGAAATGCATTACGTTTAGGGATGTAACAATGTAATGTTGTGTTCTAATGCAGATATTATGCCCTACTTTTTGTACGTAAATGTTAATGAAATGTAGAACTACCTGGAACCACATTACAAATGAAGTAAAATGAATAATTTGCACATTCTACTTCAGTAGCCCATCACCACTTAAATATTCTACTCTTCTAAACTACAGTGAGTTCGTCATCAAATATGGGATATCCTTATGCATCCGCAGCACATACACCAATCAGGCATAACATTGTCCTTGTTTCTACGCTCACTGTCCATTTTATCAGGTCCATTTACTCTATAGGTGAACTTTGTAGTTCTACAGTTATAGACTGTAGTCCATCTGTTTCTCTGATACTTTGTTCAGTGGTCAGGACCACCATAGGCCCTCACAGAGCAGGTACAATTTGAGTGGTGGATCATTCTCAGCGCTGAAGTAACACTAATGTGGCGGTGGTGTGTTAGTGTGCGTTATACTGGTCTGAGTGGATCAGACACAGCAGTGCTGCTGGAGTTTTTAGAAGTGTCCACTCACTGTCCACTCTATTAGACACTCCTACCTTGTCAGTCCACCTTGTAGATGTAAAGTCAGAGACGACAGCTCATCTGCTGCTACGCAGTTTGTGCTGGTCATTCTCTAGTCCTTCATCAGTGGTCACAGGACACTGCCCACAGGACGCTGTTGGCTGGATATTTTTGTCCAGCAGTGACACCTGAGGTTTTTCAAAACTGCCTTCCATTGAAAAACACCTCGAATTGACCTTCATTGCATGATGAACTGACATTTACATTTAGGCCATGTGATCACATTTGATTTCTTCTGAAACTGTGTTTTTTGTTTTGAGAGCTTTATGGATATTGCAGCCTTTTGCAATATCAATATTTCAAAGTCCAGTAATGTGGAATCAGTTTAAAAATTGATAGGTTTACAGAGTTATTTTTATTTTCAACAGTTCCTGATAAGGTAGAACATTAAGTTTAGAACATTGTGTGGTTGGTATAGCATAGTGGGTAACATCTCTGCCTTCCACACTGTAGGCTGGGGTTCAGTCCCCACCTGGGCACCCTACACTATACCAGTAGGAGTCCTTGGGCAAGACTCCTGACACTACCTTCGCCTACCTGTGTAAATAATGATCCAATCATAAGTCGCTCTGGATAAGAGCCGTCAATTTTAGTACAAATTCATATGAAATCCAAGGTTCATTTTATAAATTACTAAATAGTTCATTGTGATGTTGCAATTTTCCAGTGTCAGTAAGCTTTGCGTGATATGGTACGTGTACATCTGTTATCAAATTCTTATGTACAGTATCAACAGTCCTATAAAGCAGGTGAGTCACTGTTGAGTTTCTATTGAGTCTGTAGTGAGAGCACACTACCAATTTCAGATCATGCTGATGGGTCAACAGTGACTACTCGCAGGCAATCCCTGTGTATTGGTAACATCCACTTTCAGTCAACCATAGTCACAATACTAATATATCACAGTTAGTAATAAGCATGCAGAGTGAGGCAGATTCGCACTTGACCACCAAGCTGGTAAATTTGTTGGCCAAAATGTATGAATGTGTAGCTAGAATTATAGAAACATGTAATATACAATAAGTTTGCCCCATTTTCTGTGACTGAAACAGCCTCCACTCTTCTGGGAAGGCATTTGAGAGGTCAGATGCTGATGTTGGATGAGAAGGCCTGGCTCACAGTGGGTGTTCAGTGGGGTTGAGGTCAGGGCTCTGTGCAGACCACTGCACCAGACTCATCAGACCATGTCTTTGAGCTCACTTTGTACACAAGAAAACCGTCATACTGGAACTAGGGCTGGGCGATAAAACGATAACGATAATTATCACGATATAACTTTTCTTCTGTAGAAATGTACTGCTCTGTAACGTGTTTAGTGTTGTGTTATGTGTCATTATATTGTGTGCTCTGGACTGTGACTGTATTTAGAACGCTCTTCTGTCTACTCTTGTTTATCCTTACATGGTCGTGTCTTTCTCACCTGTCACTTGTCATGTATAGGCTGAGCCTAATCTTGGCATCAGTCTTAAATCACAAATCGCGTTAAATCACAATCACAATCCTCATAACTGCTGTGCCGTCAAAAAGTCATATTTTAGTATTAGTGCATTCCCGAGCAACAAAAGTGAAAGAAAGAAGTGGGTTCTTGTCAGTTACAGCCCTGATTTAAACAAAGGTAAACTGAGGAAGCTGTGAGGCATTGGAGAGTGGGAGAAAGCGATCTTTACAGGCTAGCTGTTTTTAGCAGCTGGCTAACTTGAAACAGCGCTCTGTCACTCGCACAACATGGCAAATTGATGATACTGCAGATCAAACAGGTCACAAAAGCGCTGATTTCAGTGTCAACATACCTAAAAGGAGGCTAAATATTGTGGTTCGCCCCTCAAACTCGACTGGAGAAATCCAGTCGTCTGCTAGCTGGTATTTGAATACTGTGATATGCTCTGACATGGATGTGGTAGGACTGATGCCAGTAACGCGGTGTGATCCATCACTGACGTACTGAGCCAGCTAATGTTCGCTGTTCGTACTAAGTTGTTGATGTTGAGAAACTAAACAGTTTAGCACCGTTGTTGGCCACTTGTTTAGCATTTGTAACGGGATAGCTGAGCGCTCGTCATCAGACAGCTAAAAATAATCTATTTTATTTCTTAAATTATGACACACAAACTGCGGCCATGCTTTTCCAGCTGATAAAAACAGCTCACCAGGCACTTTTCGCCCACTGTCCCATGACAGATTTATGAAATGTTCCACTGTTTGATCAGTGTTTGTCATGTTCGGACCATAAAGGATAGTTTAAAACAGCAATTAGTCAACCAGGAAAATCAGCTGTTAGACTTGAAAGAAATCATGATTTGACATTTATCACAATATGTGATATTAAACCATATGAATTTTGTTTATCGTGATAACATTTTTGGCCATTTTGCCCAGCTCTAGCTGGAACAGGAAAGAGCTTTCCTCAAACAGTTGGAAGCATATAATTGTCTGAAATGTATTGTATGCTGTAACATTACCCTTCATTGGAGCTAAGGGGCCCAAACCCTGAATAACAGCGCAAAACCATTATCCCTCCTCTGCCAAACTTTACCGTTGGCACCATCCATTCTGGTAGATGGCATTGTATTGGAATCTGCCAAGTGCAAATTTGTCCATCAGACTGCCAGATAGTAAAGCGTGATTCATCACTCCAGAGAATACATTTCCAGTGCTGGAGAGTCCAGCGGCAATGCCCTTTACACCACTCCAGCCGACGCTTGGCATTGCACATGGCAAGCTTAGGCTTGTGTGCAGCTGTTTTTTTATAAAGCTCTTGTGCTGGTGCTGCTTCCAGAGGAAGTTAGGAGCTCTGTAGTGAGTGATTCAACAAAGAATAGACCATTTTTATGCACTGCATGCTTCAGCACTCTGCACCGTGCAGCGTGCGTCATTTTAAGACGATAAACAGCATCTTCCAATAGTCCCATGCAATTATTTTGAATTGGTTACCAGTATTGAGTTTGCCTACAGCTAAAAAGCATAAAAACTTTAAACGCATTAACTAAATGAGCAAATTAATCAATGTCCTTTAAAATAAAATGTTCATCTTATTTAGTCAGAGTTTATTTGTATAGCGCTTTTTACAACAGGTGTTGTCACAAATCTTCTTATGTAATTTCAATAACAGTATTTATCCCTGAGCCTGTTTCTCACACTGGTTTATGCTGAATTAAATAGAAGTATTACAAGATATTCCGTTGTTATATTATAACATCACGCTTTCTAATGCCCCTTGCCTGTGCCTGCCTGTTCATTGTTTTATACCTATAATTACACTATAATTATCAGTTCCCATGTATGTTTTACTCTGTGGTCAAGTTGACTTTGGCTTAGTGTGTGGCACAAAGAAAAATAATCAGGGTGTTTAAAGGAATTGGGAGCCATGTGACCAAGTTCCGGGAGAGTCTTAAGACACTTTCACAATTTCAAGTGGTCTCAGCCCACTGAGTCATGGTTTTCTGGGCATATGTGAACACATCAAACAAACTCTGACCTCTATAAACAGACCCACAAATGAAGCAGACTCGGGCTTCCTCCTGTGAGGCTTCAGCATGGTTAGCGTATATAGTTTTTTTTTTTTTTTTTTTTTTTGGTGCATTGTGAAAACAAAACGGCCTCACTCAGCTTTGTGTTTTTCAGTATGGTGAAAGAACCTTGAGGCTTATTTAACATATATAGTTACAGTCTTCTAGTACATAACTGGTGAAGAAAAATAAAAAACAAGCAGGGGTAAGTGAAATACTTGTGTTGTCCACTCAGGTCACCAAGCCAATGGTTCTTGTGGCCAAAATGATGACTCTGTGGCCAGAATAGCCGACATGTATTGTGTATATACAATGTATTTACCATTAATGAACATGTGACTAGGGCTGCACCGATACCACTTTTAGATAAAGCCATAAAAATGTATGATTAGTTGTTTGTTTGTTTGTTTTTTTTTTTGTTTTTTTTGTTTTGCAGTTTATACTTTGAATAATTTGGATTAATTCTTTTTTTTTAAAGGCCAGAATTATAGAAGCATGTTTATTGTGTGTGTGTGTGCGTGTGTGTGTGTGTGTGTGTGTATATACGTTGTATTTACCATTAACAAACTCCAATACCACTTTTATCATTCTGATAGTCACCTGATATTTGTAAGTCATATACACTCACTGAGCACTTTATTAGGAACCACTGTACAACTACTCATGCGATTATCTAATCATCCTATGATGTGGCAGCAGTATAGTGCATAGAATCATGCAGATATGGGCCATCAGCTTCAGGTTATGTATCAACCATCAAACTGGGATCTCCCGTTATTTTGACCCTGGCATGACTGTAGGTGCCAGACGGTCTGGTTTGAGTGTTTTTGTAATGGCTGATCTCCTGGGAACAGTCTTTAGAGTTCACTTGGAATGGTGCACTAAAGAAAAACATCCAGTGAACGGCGCAACCTTTCAAATCTTGAGGTGGATGGGCTACAACAGCAGAGGACCACATCGAGTCCCACTTCTGTCAGCCAAGCGTAGAAGGCCGGGACTGCAGTGGGCACAGGCCCAACAAAAGTAGTCAGCTGAACACTGGAAAAATGTAGCCTGATCTGATGAATCCTGATTTCCGCTGATGCTCACAGATGGTAGAGTTTAGTGTACTTTAGCCGCTGCAATATGAAGCCAAACTGAACCAAATGAAAGACAATGCCACATATGTTTGCGTGGTTTCCTGTACCAAAAACAGTTATTTTACATAACCATTTCCCAAACTTCTCTTTATTCCTTTGAGTTAAGCAGTTGGTTTTTGTTACTGTATCTTTATATTCAAATGAGCTCTGTTCAAACGGCTTTCCTGTATTGTGCCTCGTTCAGAAAGTACTGCAGGCTGAAATTTAACTGTGTTTACATACCTCAGCAAACTCTTATTGCAAAAAAGTGAGAGTCTAATTTTCCATCATATGCACCCTTTAAGTCTAGGCCTGCATTTTGATGGGTTAATAAGGCTGGTCAGTAGAGTGGGGTAAGAGGGCAACAAGTTTGTTGTGGTGAAATGCTGTGGGAAAGGCTTAAAGGTGTCAACTTAAAGGCAGAAGGTGTCAAATGCCCCTACTTATTTTGTCTTCACATGTTTTTGGACAGTTTGGGTAATTTGTACTTAAAATGCTGTTACATGCACCTAAAAATCTAGCGTCTTATATTTGGCTGCACATAATCCTCTTAAAATACTTGGATATGGGGGTGTGTTCACTCTTTGTTTGAACTTGCGTGCACTGACCGAGCACTAAGCACACATGAGCTAAGCGGCTCTAGGACAGAGCTTTTATTGATTTGACCATTTTTCAACTTGACCTGACCGCTGCAGTCATTTTTTTTTTTTTTCTAAAATATTTATCTGATAAATACTGTCCCTTCCTCTTTCCTTCTCTGATGCAGTATGTCTGCACCTGCGTCAGGCAGAAAGACCCCAGTGGACTACGGGGTTCAGATCCGCTTCATAAAGGACCTGCACGACACTGGAGGGGGTCACGGAGGCCAGTCTCGCCGAGAAGGCTCCGGGAAGTCCTCATCCCGATATGGTGTGGCTGTTAGAGTGCAGGGCATTGCAGGCCAGCCCTATGTGGTACTGAAAGAAGGAGAGAAAGGAGATTCATACGGAGTGCAGCTCCGAACACAGCCACACAACGCTCCTCCGCCTTACAACAGTTTACCCAGGTAAAGTACGCACACGGTATACACTAATACAGAATAGAAAAGTCAGAGACCACTCGTTATTTATTTAATTACCAGTCAAAACAGCCATTAATTAGAAGTTAGAAGGGGGGGGGCATATATTTAACAGCAAAGTGCACAGAAGCAACACCAACTAAATATAATATTAGGTTCTTTAGTATTTAGTGTGTCTGCTTGTTACCTCTATTATAGCTTCCATTCTTTTTAGGAGACTGGCTTTCAGTTTTTCACCTGCAGGGATATTTTTCTACACCTCCAAAGTTGGGTCTTAGAAGTTAGTTTAGTAGTTTCTGCTTCTCACAATCCAAGTGATCTAATTCATTCATTTTGAGATCTGGGCCCAAACAGTACTGACAACAGTGTGCAGATCAATCGGAATTAAGATGAAAGTGAAAGTAAACATATTGAAAGGGCCTGTCTTGTGAAACAGAAGGTCTTGCTTAGGTCACTTTAAGCTTAATTTGGATTTTAACACTGTGGGTCACTTTTTAACAGAGAACATCACCAGGGCTACTTGCATGTCATGTCTTCTCCAGACATGTTAAATGTGGGATTTTGGACCGTAAAACGCTCTGGGTGAGCTTCTGACCAACCAGGGACAGCCTTTTTTCAGGGATTCTGCGTGAATTACTTATTTTTCTTTGTGACTTTTGTGGTGTCAGTCATGTGAAAATAGCACCTCATAACAGAGGAAACCAATCATACAAGATATTGAGAATATAAAGCACTTACTCTAATAGGCATTAACACAGTGGCAGTCACAAAAGCATTGCTTTTTACTGTATGAATGCTTTACCTTACACATATTGGCAAAGTATGCTCAGCTGCATACTTTCTACCAGACACAATAATACATTTTCAAAAATTAGAATTCCATTATTGAATGTTTGCAGTGGAAATATGAATTATGGTTTCTTCAGTTGATTTGAGGCAGATAAACCACTTGAATGCGTCTTTATATTGCACGGTTAAGACCTTTGCTGCTTGATTTCAGGATATTTTATGAAATTATTCAGTGAAAACAACAAAGTATCTCTGTGACAGTAATGTAAGTACATAATGTATTATAAGAAAATTAAGAATCAATTTGGAATTTGGTTTTAATGTTTATATTGAGTATGATGACTGGATGAAACTAACATATTTCAAGAGGTGTAAAATAAGTAAATAAATAAATTGTGAGTTTGTCCACTCTACCCCCTTCACGGCTGAGCGGTTGTTGCTTCTAGATGCTTCCACACACTTTATGCTAAATATAGTATATCAGCTTTTACCTTCCTCACTTATGCTGTGTAATAGTATGGAAGGCATATGCTCAATGATTTATGCTACGCTAGTCTACAGTGTTGATACAAAAGTGAGTACACCCCTCACATTTCTGCAGATATTTATGTATATCTTTATATCTTTTCATGGAACAACACTGACAAAATGACACTTTGACTTATGAAAAGTAGTCTGTGTGCAGCTTATATAACAGTGTAAATTTATTCTTCCCTCAAAATAACTCAATATACAGCCATTAATGTCTAAACCACCGGCAACAAAAGTGAGTACACCCCTAATTGAGCACTGCTTGTCATTTTCCCTCCAAAATGTCATGTGATTCGGTAGTGTTACTAGGTCTCAGGTATGCATAGGGAGCAGGTGTGTTAGTACAGCTCTCACACTCTCTCATACTGGTCACTGAAAGTTCCAACGTGGCACCTCATGGCAAAGAACTCTCTGAGGATCTTAAAAGACGAATTGTTGCGCTACATGAAGATGGCCAAGGCTACAAGAAGATTGCCAAAAACCCTGAAACTGAGCTGCAGTACAGTGGCAAAGATCATCCAGCGTTTTAAAAGAGCAGGGCCCACTCAGAACAGACCTTGTGTTGGTCATCCAAAGAAGCTGAGTGCACATGCTCAGCGTCACATCCAAATGCTGTCTTTGAAAGAAGTGCTGTCAGCATTGCTGCAGAGATTGAAGAGGTGGCTGGTCAGCCTGTCCAGTGCTCAGACCATATGCCGCACACTACATCAAATTGGTCTGCATGGCTGTCACCCCAAAAGGAAGCCTCTTCTGAAGTCTGTACACAAGAAAGCCCGCAAACAGTTTGCTGAAGACATGTCAAGAAAGGACATTGATTACTGGAATCATGTCCTGTGGTCTGATGAGACCAAGATTAATTTGTTTGGTTCAGATGGTCTCAAGCATGTGTGGTGGCAATCAGGTGAGGTGTACAAAGATAAGTGTGTCATGCCTACAGTCAAGCATGGTGGTGGGAATGTCGTGGTCTGGGGCTGCATGAGTGCAGCAGGTGTTGGGGAGTTACATTTCATTGAGGGACACATGAACTCCAATATGTACTGTGAAATACTGAAGCAGAGCATGATCCCCTCCCTCCGGAAACTGGGTTGCAGGGCAGTGTTTCAGCATGATAATGACCCCAAACACACCTCTAAGATGACCACTGCTTTATTGAAGAGGCTGAGGGTAAAGGTGATGGACTGGCCAAGCATGTCTCCAGATCTAAACCCAATAGAACATCTTTGGGGCATCCTCAAGCGGAAGGTGGAGGAGCGCAAAGTCTCAAATATTTACCAGCTCCGTGATGTTGTCATGGAGGAGTGGAAAAGCATTCCAGTGGCAACCTGTGAAGCTCTGGTAAACTCCATGCCCAGGAGAGTTAAGACAGTTCTGGAAAATAATGGTGGCCACACAAAATATTGACACTTCAGGAACTGTCTCTTAGGGGTGTACTCACTTTTGTTGCCGGTGGTTTAGACATTAATGGCTGTATATTGAGTTATTTTGAGGGAAGAATAAATTTACACTGTTATATAAGCTGCACACAGACTACTTTTCATTGTGTCAAAGTGTCATTTTGTCAGTGTTGTCCCATGAAAAGATATACTTAAATATCTGCAGAAATATCTGCTATTTAAGGTTTTTTTTTTTATCTACTTTTGACTGGACTATTCATCCCAAATTGCTCGGCGTTGCTGTTCTACAGCAGACAGGAGCTTCTGGACATCAGAACTCAAACCTCCGACAGTTTTATCGCAGATCTCCGACTCATTCCAGAGATCTCCAGAACACCGGAGGCTGCACACTCTTCCCAGCCGGGCAGAAATGCACGCAGACGGCGCCGAGAACGTAAACAAAGGCGGGGTAGGCGCGGAGGGCTACGAGCTAAGCTAAAGCTTATACCACACCGGCTGCCCTTACCCAGCATTTTCCTCGCCAATGTCCGTTCTCTGGCTAACAAAATGGACGAAATGCGGCTCTCCATCACCAACGACAGACGGATTATGGACTCAAACGTCATGATTTTCACCGAAACATGGCTAAACAACGGCTGCCCGGACAACGCTATTGAGTTAGCAGGACGACACACACACCGAGCTGATAGGATAGCAGAGGACTCCGGCAAGACCAGAGGTGGAGGTTTGTGCATTTATATTAACAAAGCTTGGTGCACAGACTCTGCTACTACCGAGAGACAATGCTCACCTAATGTGGAGTTTATAATGGTCAAATGCAGACCCTATTATCTCCCAAGAGAAATAACTTCCGTCATACTCACTGTAGTGTATATCCCCCCGGACGCTAATGCTAAGCTGGCTATGAAAGAACTTTATGCAGCCATTAGCAAACACCAGACCAAACACCCTGAGGCTGCTTTTATTGTTGCTGGTGTCTTCAACCACTCCAACCTGAAAACAGTCCTCCCCAGATTCCACCAACATGTCTCCTGCCATACCAGAGGGGTCAAGACTTTGGACCATGTTTATTCCAACCTGCCTGGGGCATACAAAGCAACACCCCTCCCCCACATTGGACAATCTGACCATCTCTCCCTTTTCCTCACACCTCGATACTCACCACTCATCCAACGTGTGAAACCCACTGTGAGGACAATAAAAGTGTGGCCAGAGGGGATAGACGCTGTGCTTCAGGACCGGTTTAAAAACACTGATTGGAATATGTTCACTCACACAGACTTGGATCAGTACGCCTCATCTGTACTGGACCACAACTCCACCACTATAGACAGTGTCACCACCCAGAAACAGATCACCATGTACCCCAACCAAAAGCCTTGGATGAACCGGGATGTTCGTCTCCTGCTGAAGGCCCGCAACATTGCCTTCAGGTCGGGAGATGCACAGGCCTACAGTGCAGCCAGGGCTGAGCTGAAGAGGGGCATCAAAAAGGCCAAACACCACTACAAAAGGAAGGTAGAAGAACACTTCTCCAACTCCGACCCCCGATGTATGTGGCAAGGACTCCAGATTATCACAGATTACAAGGCCATCAACCCCTCCCCCGCCTCCTCTGATGTTTCCTTCCTCAACGAGCTCAACAATTTCTGCCCTCTGGGAGGCGCTACAGGAGCCTCCGGACTAAGACCACCAGGTACCGGAACAGCTTCTTTCCAACAGCTGTCACACTCCTGAACTCTGCCTCCTGATATCTAAACAAATAACAATGGACTGTACCCTAACACACACCAATAACACACAGACTTAAACACCACTCAACACCACTTACCGGCACTTACATCGGTTGTATATGCTGCCCATTATTGTATATACTGTGTAAATATTCTACCTGTTCATAAGTACATACTTATCCCCCTTCATATTTATAACCTGTTCATAGTACTTGCATTTCGTTGCTTTGTACTTGCGACATACGCAATGACAAAGTTGAATTCTATTCTATTCTAAATGTGGGGGGTGTACTCACTTTTGTGATACACTGTGTGTATTTGTGTGTATATATAACACAATATAGCTGCAAGCTCCAATGCTGTTTTCTGCATTTGTCTCACCCTATAGGAGAAGAGATGATGGGTCAGCACAGGGTCAGTACTTCGCCACCCCAGATGGCAGTCCCTTGCGTCGGGCTCAGTCCCATGGCTCTCTGCTGGACCGAGAGGATGGTGACAACTTTGACCGTGACATTAGACGCCCTCCGGGTGATGGACGCTCTGGCAGCTATGGCAATCTGGATGCGGGCATTGGCGTGGGTTCAGAAAGGGAACGGACAAGAGGAGGAATGCAGCGGAATCAGTGGGGAGGTTCCCACCAAATGGGACTCAATGGCTCAGTGGAGAGGGAAACCCTGAGAGGGGGGAGCGGTCACTACTCCAGCCGATCAGGCCCTAATTCAAACCAAACACCATTCAATAGACCAATCATGAGCTCTTCAGGCCAAGCTGGTAGTGTTGGAGGCTCCTCTAGGGGGAGCTCTCCTGCTCTGGATGCAGGAACCAGGCCAAATACCGCCTCGTCCACCCTCTCTTCCACTCCGTCCGTGGCTCTAAACACCTACTCTTCTCCCCCCTCCTCCTCACCCGCTTCAGCTTACAGCAGCCTGGGCCGGACCTCTGGATCCATCGCCAAGGTTGCAGCCGTCCCATCCTCTGCCGTAGCGAATGACTGGTCATCAGTGGATGCACACGTAAGTGATGACGATTGAAATTAAATTTGCTTCTCCCAGTGGATGGACCTTGTAATGGACATCAGGTTAGGGTAGCTTTCAGGTCACTCTTTAACTCCTGTGAGATGGTGGAACTCCTTGTGCTTTTTGTTGAGCTTTTTATTATTACATTTTTGAGTAATACTGGTTAAAAGAAAAATTAGCTGGACGTAGTTACAAATCAATGGGTCCATTCTTTCTCTTTGTCTTTTTCTTGTGTCCTCAGAGGCTTGAATTGAGGGTTTAGTTGAATGAAATTCTTAAAATTGTGCTTGGTATGAAAAGGCCTCACTCAATGTCAGATAGTAGATTGGTGTGCTTACAAGACATAATTCGTACTCCATAATTTGATATTTCACAGGGAATAGTCAAATTCCTGCCAGAAAATAAAAGCTTAAAAAGCGAAAGAAAGCCAGCCACTTGCTGTCGTGGGGTTGTTTGTTGCCATGGCTACATCACTGTCTCTGAAATGTCCACTTAATCGCCCTGATCAGGCAGCTCATCTGAGCAATGACAAGCGGATTAGTAAGAGCGGCATCATCCAACGGTAACTATCCTGATGGCAGATTTTCACTGTAAAGTAGGAAAGAGAACATTTTTCACATAAAGTAAATGCTTTATTGGTGATGGTTGTCTCACTTTGCATAACTGGGCTGGCCAGAAGGATGGCCATATGTTATACTAGGGTAACTATGGCCATCTCTGACCACCCCTTGGCTACGCCCTTGCGTAAATGGTGCCTGAGGCGGCAGAATGTAACTGTTGCACCATTTAAGGTGGAACGGGAAAATTCCAACAAGAAGTTGGAGGACGAGAAACGAGATTGTTTGTTTTTTGTTTATTTTTTTTAGTGTTTGACAATTTTTATAAGGAAACCAGCTGGAGTGATTATAAATGCAAATGAGTCTATTCGTCTTAAATCTCTCTCTTTGCCTTTTTGGCAAAGCTGATTGGCCATTTTGTTAGAAGCAGACTAGGTCACCCTGGCATGTTGAGGGTTCTTCATGAGATATGCTGCTAGTTTAACTGGCCACAGTCTGTCCTTGGTTAGTGATTAACAATAGCTGTAATGTTTCTCACTGGTTGAAATGGCCTCATTAGGAAGTAGCTGCTTACTGAATGAGAACAGGATGTAACTGCAGCAGATTAGAAAGTTGATCCACCAGACCTGCTCTGTGCACTGATGGAGTGTGTTAGGCTCAGACTGTACTTGGATTACAGTGTAGAGTGATGGATTACTGCCTTGTTTTGACCTTGGACTTTTGGTATATATTCATTCATATCAGCAAGTAGTGATTTTCTTTCTTCTTAGATGATAACTTGGATTTATTTAAAATAAATTGACAATAGAAAACTTTTTAGCCTGTTCTTAGTTAAACAGTGCTTTACCGAATTATATGATTGTTAGTTATTAGTTGTTATTATTAAATATTGACCAACTTTGGTAATTAAATGCAGGTGGTAGGAGGTAAAGCTCTATGATACTCACATATGGCACTTTGTAACTGAACTGATCACAGTAATGTTGTTTATCATGATAAATCTAAATTTACATCATCGTCCAGCCTTAAGCTTTAATTATAAGGGTGTCGGTGCATGCTGCATTCATACTTATTATTAATGCGTAGTTGTGCTGTTTGGGTTGAATCTCATGTTACATTTGTGGTCTCTGATTTCTCACTTCAGGTCACTCCTGATCTTCTGATGGACCAGGGTCAGAGCTCGGGGTCAGAGTTCACAAGTGAGGAGGATCAGATCCAGCAGATGATTTACAGTGTTCTACGAAAGGGGTAGAGCGTTGTTTTACTATGTAGCATATCGCTGTTGTCCGACGAAGATCTTGCATCTCCATTTTTGACATTTTTTAGTTTTTGACAACATAAAAATGCCTATTGCCCTTTATCTTGTGTGTAAATTTCCAGATGAATGGACCAAAACAAACGGCACAAAATGACCTGGGAAAAAAATCCTGGTTCTGTTGACTTACATTAAAAGTCAAGTAGGTTGTTTCCTTCTCCTGTACAGTTACCATTTTGGAGATACAAGGTTTTGTTCTGACAACAGCGATATTTAAAAAATATCCTGTCCAACATGTTAACCATGTGTATGATCGATGACGTCTGTGGGCATCCCAGGCACATCAAATTCTGAATTAAGCCACTGAAGATCAATGATTGCATTTATTCAACAAGTAACATTTGTTCTGTAGTGGAATAAACCTTGGTTGACAGGCTTGGGATTGTATTTAAGATCAGATCATATAATGGGGCCTGTGCAAAAATGTTGGCGTGTTTTTATTTTTTGACAGTATATTAAACTATGCAAATAAATTGAAACCGTGAAGAAGCATTTGAAGAAAATGGTCAGCAATTAAAAGCTATTGTGCAGTCGTATAACACCCTTGTTCAAATGACATTGTTAATTTTCTAAGTGAAAATAGCTTAAATATGACCGTTTTCTTCAAATGCTAGTGCACATTTACTTCTATTTATTTGCATAGTTTAACATACTGGGGAAAAAATAAAACATGCCAAAATTTTTACACAGGCCCCATTTTAGGATATGATCTTAAATTTACAAAATAAACAGTAAGTGAGCAAATGAGCATTTCTATGATTTTATTTTTTTTTCTTTTTTTCATCTGATTTATTATATTGAGCAAACAAACAGTAATTGAGTAATTGTGTCAGTATGGTTTTGGCCACAGGCTTGCATGCAGTCTCGTGCAAAAGTTTGGACGTCTTGTTCATATGATGTTTTGTTGGTTTTTCTAGGTGAAAATAAATGAACATGTCATTTTCTGCTAATTTTAATGCAGTTACTGTTTATTTACTAAATGTAACATCATATTTCAAAACAGGGCCTGTGCAAAAGTTATGGGTTGTTGTTGTTGTTGTTGTTGTTGTTGTTGTTGTTGTTGTTGTTGTTGTTGTCCCCAGTAATGGATCAACAATGCTAATTCAGCTAACGCATAAAGGATGCTTATGTTCACTTGTTGGCATCATCTTAGCAAAAATGAACAAAAGTACATTGTGTAGCAGCCGTCTTCAAGCTTTGTAAACATCCATTTGAAATGATTTGATGTGGTTTGAGGCAAGCATGTGTTGGTTTGCTAATTAATACACACTTAAAAAGGTGGTTTAGTTAAAAAAAAAAGCAAAAAAAAAGCTGTATATAAAATGAACACTTTGCACCATGAAAGCCTTCTTCAGATTGATGAGGAATATGTTTTATATGCTTCGTGTAAAGCCTGTTTGAAAAGGGTTTTATATAGCACCAAAATGCTCCTTCTGTTGTTACAGGCTTAACATCGTAACAGTAGAAGAGCCCTTTTTGCTGCTATATAGAAATTTGAAATGATTTAAAGCTGTACTGAAGAGCTTGCTTCCCATCCCTGTTGTCTTTAGGAGCAGTGAGAGCGATGCTGCCATTAAACGGAGAGCTCGCATCATCTGTGATAAGATCCAGGCGCTCAAGGTACCCGGCTTCACTTTACACCCTGTAACATTAACTGGTGCAGAACCTTTTATACAGTCACTCAGGAAGCACAGCGTCCTATTGCGTTTTCATATATAAAGAGCTTAATCTGCCGAAAGCCTTGGGTTCACTACGCAGCTTTTAAACTCTTAACAGATTTTAAAAAGACTGGGTATCTTGCACTACCAGACTGGTTTTTGCTGAATGTTTTTGGGCGACTGAAATATTGACCATCACGCACTAAATGATTCGGGATCATACAGTACTCAACTATTAAGCTGCTGCTGAACGGAACTCGCTGAACTTGAAGACGTGCAGCTGCTACTGCTGTTTTCTTTGCCGTTTGCTCTGACACAGTAAAGAAGCAGCAGGTAAACATGTTTAAGTGAGGCTCATGGATTTAAAAATATCATCAGTGCTGTACTGAGTTTTTAAATGTACAGAAACTCAGCTCATTAAAAAGCTTTGCTCCATACGTGAGTGACTTTTTTCACCATTTTCACTTGCTGTGTTTTCTTCTTCTGCACTTTTTTGTTGTCTGTCCGTTTAGGTTGAGTTGTTGACCAGTTTACACTAGATTACACTCCGAGTCGGGTCAGAAAACTCAAATGTTTGATAAACTCTGACTGGTCTATAAGGCCAACAATCTGAGCATGTGCCCCTCGTACAATACTCAATTCTCTCTCGGACTGTCGACTCTGACCCAAAAATCTGCAGACTAGAGCCAACAAGCACAGACTCGGCCAGACTGAGAACCGGAGCTACAATGGGTCGTGTATTGTAACCCCGGCTTAAGCCAAAAACCTTATGTAGAAAACATATTAATAAGAACATACTTTACGTCTGATTTTGTTTTACTGTTTGTTTGTTTTACTAACAAGAAGAGAGGTTTGAGATTTGAATTCTGTTTTCAATATACACTCATTTACATTTACATTTATGTCATTTTGCTGACGCTCTTATCCAGAGCGACTTACAATTTGATCATTTTACACAGGTAGGCCAAGGTGGTGTTAGGAGTCTTGCCCAAGGACCCTTATTGGTATAGTGTAGGGTGCTTGCCCTGGTGGGGGATTGAACCCCAGTCTACAGCGTAGAAGGCAAAGGTGTTGACCACTACACTAACCAACCACCACGCATGTTCGGAAGTTTAGAATCACTTTTCATACTTGTTATTTATATACCATAACTGATCGAATCCATATTAAATAAGCTACACAAGAAAAGGTACTTTCACACAATTTCCATTTTATTTTTAAGTATATGTAATCATATGTAATTATTATTATTATTATTATTATTATTATTATTATTATTATTATTATTATCATTATCATTATTATTATTATGGGAGTTTTTCTACTTGGAGATGTATGGTCACTTGAAACACTGTTGAAGCATTATGGATATTATTTTTATTGTAACTTCATGCAGAGAGTGTAGCTATAACAGTCACACAATAAACCGTATGTTCATTGTTATCTTGGTAGGAGATTCCACAATAAACACATCTTCAAGGCCTGTCAAGATCGAATGGATCAAATTTTCTCACATGTGCAGTTCCAAACTGTCGTCGTAAGCCCCACTTTCACAGACGTGTTATGATGTGTGGATCATAGACACATTCGTTCTGGTTGTTTTACAACTGTTTCTATTTGAAACTTTCGGAAGAGTCAGATAAACAGGCCGTGTTCGTGCCAGCAGAGCCTTTCATGTAGGGGTTAACCATTTAAGAGTTTTACAATTTTACAATTTACAAATTAACGACTTATTCTATTGATAAACTGACTTAACATGTTCAAATCATGACTTTTATATTTTTTACAAAAGTTATTAGCACCTCTATTACTAAATCTGTGCCAAATGACGTTGATTTATTGTGAAAATAACGCATTCTTTACAGTTTGTAGTCCTTTATGCTTTATGACAGTATAAAAAGTAGATATTTCATGTTTTACCTTTTAATTTTCATGATTTAGTTTTTGTACATTTTAATTTTTTTTTTTTTTTTTTACAAAAGTTATTATTTGTGCCTCTTTAACTGGCGCTGCTCCCAAATGTACAGTCATATGCAAAAGTTTGTTAATGTTAATTTATTAAGTAAAATAAATGAACACATCCTTTACACATTTTAGTGGACAATTACTGTTTATTGCTCAATTTAACAATTTGGAAAAGAAAAATAAAGCAATAAAATGTGGCATGTGCATATATTTTAATATCTTTATTTTTATTTATTTATTATTACTATTTTTTTATTTTATGTTAAACCCAGCAAATAAATAGACATTGTGCACTAAAATATGCAGAGAAATGCTTAATAATGTTTAGTTTAACATACTGGGGAATAGAAAAACACAAACATAAAATATAAAAGGTGCCATAACTTTTGTCCTTGCATAATTTATGTCCCCAATATGTTACATTCAGAAATCAGCAGCTTGGGAAAAAAAGTAATTGTGCATTAAAATGTGCAGAAGCGTGTTCACTGTAAATGTGTTAACATTTTTTTCACTGTGAAAATCAACAAAACTTGACATTTGACCAGGGATGTTCATACGTTTGCATATGACTATATAGCAGCTGACTGATTTACATTTAATAAATTGTGTACATTTAGAAAATTCTATGCTTTTAATTTCTTGGCTTAAGCGTCACTTTAAAGTAGTCTTATCTATTCCTCCCAGAAGAGTGTGAAGCATAAGAGCTGATTTTTATATTTTGAGCCTTCTGAGATTCTCTCTGGCCAAGCTGGCACGGAGTTGAGCTCACAGGCGGGCAGCACTGAAACGGGCATCACGTTAACGGCTGCTGGCACGTCACCCTACTCTATAATGAATTGGCAGCGGATCCAACAGCACTTTTAACAGCTGAGCCCAATTTAGAGTGAGTGCAGCTTGGAATGCATCCTATCCAGAATTCTCTCACTCACTCGCACACTCACTCGCACACACGCGCACACACACACTAAATAAGCTTTTAGTTCTCCAAGTAAATAGTCTTCCCAGTAAACAGACACATTGATGTATGAGTTTCGAATCTTCACACAGTCTCTCTTAACACACACAGAAGTGACTGGAGTAAAGTGCAGTGTCTTGCTGTCTGTGAGGATTAAGCACTGGCCTGCTTAGCATATTGAAATCGAAAAAGGGGTGCCACACAACTAATGGCTCTGCTGCTTTAACCCCTTAAACGGCAAAGTCTGAAGATTAATAGCTAAATAAGCCTGTAGAGTTGAAATGGTTAGGCCAAAAATCACAGGGGAGGGGGTGGTTCTGGTTCCATTGACCTACATTAAAATTAAAGTATGTTTTTTTTTTTTTTTTTTTTTTTTTTTTCCTCACAACCTCTCCAAGTTAAAAACTTAAAATATGTATTAAATTCAGATATTAAGTCATTTAATAACTCGACATCTGTTAGAAATAAATTTCTTGTTTTGAAAATGGTTGTATTTGTGACCTCGCGCTTGTGAGTTCATGGGTTGCTCTTCTCTATAAAAGACATTCACAGATTGACCTGCGTGCTAATAGCTCCCCCTGTGCAGGCTGCTAAATGTGCACGAGTGAGTGAATTCCAAATGCATGTACTTTGTATATATTTTTTTTTAAAAATACAAAATGTATAATAAAAGAAAATATAAAAAAGCACACGTACACATGTCATTACAGTGGTGGCTTTCTTGACCTTCAGCTATAGATACCTATAGACAAGAATGAAGTAATTTATTATATTTAAATAGTTTAATCAGAACCATCAGAATACTTACGCTGTATTGAAAATGCTTAACATTTAATACTGAATTTACTTTAAGTGAGCACCAATTTGTGCAGGCATGTATTGTAGCATATGTATTTCTAGATTTTCTTTTCATGTAAAACACAAAGAGCATTGTGGGTGAATTCCACTGTGTTATTTTGAGCGATTACCCAGATTGTGATTTGTAAGTAGAGCGAAAGAACACAAGCCTATTATGTTTCCCAGTGGCTCAGGACTATGATAACGGCACAGTGGGATTATGGACTCTGTGGGATAATTAGGATGTAATCTATCTTAATCTGGTAATTTGATGTTGCTTGCTGCATTTAGGGCATATGTGAGTTTGACTACTAATCTCTGCCTGGCTAGCCTGATGGCAGTATACTATTACTACACTTGTCTGAAAAGATCTTTTTACAGTAGTAATAGGTCCAGTGTGATAATGTGGTCTCCATTCACAGGTAAACAGACCAGACTCGACTCTTAAAACACAGCTTGAACAGAGTCTGGATGAAAATGTGCATCTCCAGGAACAACTGAACCGGAAGAAGACTGAACTTGATCAAACGCACACTGAGTAAGACACACACACACTTTTTTTTTTGTACAATGTGAGGACATGGGTTATATTTATGTCCCATACAGTACATACCGTGAAAAGTTTGGTTATACATATATCCAGTCGTCATTTAAACAGTGTTGATGAGTAAAGGTGATATAATTTGACATTTGACACTTTAATATTTCTGTCATCCTTTATATTATTGAAATGGTAACGCTTTCTATGAATGTCACGTTTGTAAGCATCTATAAACACATTCATAACATGTTAAAATGCGTTCATAAGGCATCATAAACATACATTTTAGTGACTGTGAGTATTTCATGAGGTATACTTACTTTTTCACATGACTATATACATATGTATAATCAATGTGGGGTGGAAAAAAATGCTTTTCCTACATTTTTAACATGTAATTGGAATTTTTTGACCATTGATTTTGGTATACCGTTGTGAAATGTTAACATTATGCAAAAAGCAATATGTAAATATAAGTACTTATATAAAATACTATGCCCCAGAAATATTGGATATCTTTACATATCTATCAATACTATTGTTATGTCCCATGTATGTTTTACATATATATCTGCAAGTAACTATTATGAAACAGACACACACGTTTACATGCTGTTTGTTCATGATGAGCAACTGTATAATATGATCTTTGTGTGTGTTGTCCTCTCAGGCTGACTCAGCTGCGAATGGACAGAGAGAACGCTGAATCTCGGGTCAGACAGCTGGAGGATCAGCTGGCGGGGCTGCAGGAAGAGCTCAGGAGAGAGACGCACAACAGAGCACAGAATGACTCTATAGAAGCGGTACATACACACAGTTACAAACCCACTGACATGTTCTGTAATATTCAACATGAGTGCTTTTAACCTGTGCACAGAGAAAGTAATACAGTCGGAGATCAATTTTTTTAATAACAATAACAATTTGCAGATAAATGTATGAAATTATTTAAGAAAAATATGATGAACAGAGCGCTAGAACACCAATATTTATGTAATAATAAAATAACATCCAGAAGAAAATCACAATAAAATTTGTATCCAAAGGGAAGTTTTAATTCTGTTCACTTTCAAAATGGTTTAAGTATAAAATTTGTGTAGAATGTAATTATGATAAATTTATCAGTTATAATAAAAAAAAAAATCCAGAATCAATTTAAAATTAATATTAGAATTTAAAGTTAAAGTTTTTTTTTTCTTTTTTTCTTCTCACAATATTTGTAGGAGTTGCTGGCCCTGCGTACTGAGCTGGCCGAAGCTGCAGCGCTGCATCAGAAGCAGGACGACACTCTGAGACAGAGGGAGCGAGAGCTGACCGCTCTGAAAGGCGCACTGAAGGACGAGGTGTCCACCCATGACAGAGAGATGGAAACTCTCAGAGAGCAATACAGCCAGGACATGGAGAAACTGAGAGCCAGCATGGAGCAGGTGTCACAGGTATGTGCTCTGGAGTGGGCGCTGAACCGGTATAACAGGGAGTACCAGTACTATGTTGCATCATAATATGGATTTTACCAGATTGTGGATACTGTGAAAAGGCTAAAAACTGAAGTACAAACAGCCCTGCACCCAAAAAGACATACATGAACTCAGTCAGCAGAAATCATTTTTATAAACTCAAGAAGAGAGCATTATAGGCCTCATCACTAAATGCCACATGCAGTATGCTCCTGCGTTAAGCAGTAGCTGAACTTGCACAGCAACTTGTTTCCAAACTGATTTTTAGCGATAAAAATTCCTCTCATAATGATGTCATTTTCAGCAAAACTATTGTTTTCTTTGTTTCACATTGGAACAGTTACATGAGAGGTCATATTTCTCTGCCGTATTGAGCTGTTTCCAATTTCCATTTCGAAAGGCTGTAGTCCTTTCTGGACCATCTGTTTTTAGGTCAAATGCTCTTTTTTTAACATTTGTTTTAATGTTGGTGAAAATCTTTAAGTCATGTGATAAGTACCCTCTACATCGTTCAAAAACTACTTCACCTGCCATAATAGACGGTGTTCATGAGCTTCTTCTGGTGCAGATTATGGTGACTTGGCTTGCTACACTGTTAGAAATAAAGGTATTGCGTAGGTACATTTTATGTTCATCAAGGTATAAACAATGTCAATGTACCCTCAAAGGTCCAACAGTGGTTTTAGGGTCCTTTTGTGTACCTTAAAGAAGTTTTTCTCAGTGTAGAAGTACGTATTTGTACCTTTTCATAACCTTTATAAAACAGAACAGTGAAATAAAGTGTGGAGACGAGACGGGGTGTGTGGAGTCAGTACAACTTAGAAAATCTCATTTAAATGGTACAGATATATTTTCTGACTGAAGGCACTGAGAGTACCCAGAGACAGGAGGGGTGCTGCCCCAGTGACAGTTTCGTAACGTTTGTTCTGAGAGTGTAATAGCGTTCCCTGCTGGAGAAATTTCAAACTGTAAGCAGTCTCCAAAGCTATCGGTTTCTGTCACACACTTCTTAAAGGAATCCCTAATTTTTCATATTTAGCAAGCTTTGTACATTAGTCCTCTCTAGTTCTCGCTCAGCTCTTTTTCTCAGCACTTTTACGCCTTAATACCGGGTTACTTATGAATCGTTGACCTCCAGACCTACTTCTCAGTTCAGCTGTATCTCTCTAACCATGCGTTTGTGGTGAGGGGAAATGAAATTTATGCTTTATTTTTCCCACAATGTAGGTTTTTGCAACATTTTCAAGTATTGGCTAATGATTTACTTGCCAACAATTAAATGAAAAAAAGCTGGAATGGCTGAGCAAATGGTGCCGTTTCCTGTGTTTTACTGTATACCGCTCTGTACGCTCTCTCACACTCATAACTTTCAGTCGCAGGCAAGTATAGAAGCAGAGCGTCAGCGCGTGAACTCTACAGTGCGTTCACTACAGCAGCAGCTGGAGGAGTGCAAAGAGGAAGGAGACCACTGGAGAGGGCAGTTTCAGAGCACCAGAGAGGATCTCCGTAACACCAAACAGGAGTGAGCAATGTTGTGTGTGTTTGTTGTTGGGATAGGCTCCAGCTCCCCCTGTGACCCAGTAGGATAAGCGGTTTAGATTGTGTGTGTGTGTGTGTGTGTGTGTGTGTGTGTGTTTGTCAAATTTAAGCCTTTAAGGTTGATGCTGAAAGTCTCTTTCTGTTATTTTACCTACTTTTTCCCAATAATAATGTGATTTTGGAAAGTTCTTGTGTTTGTTTGATGTCTAAAGAGAGGGAGAGCTTAAACACATGAATAGGAATATGTCACTCATGAGTCGTGCTTACTAATCTGAGTTTCCTGATTTCTATTCTAAATTAAAAAGAACAAAAGAAAACATCCAACAAGAAAGAAGCCTTGTGCATATTTTATACAGTGGTAGAAAATGCAGTAGCACACACGAAGCATAGATTCTGTGCAGTGAAGTTGATAAATTATTTACTTTTGCAAGTGCAAATATAGCTTTCAAATTAATTAAGATTTATTATTCGCATTGTTTGACAGCCCTATTTGTTTTCCTTTTAATGCTTGTATTTGTATGTGTGTGTACATAGAGAACAAACATCATCTTTTAAGCATATATTCACTCCCTGGAAGTAGCATTTGGTAGATTAACATACATTATCTATTTTTTTTTGTTTTGTTTTGCTACATTCTATACACTTGGCTGGTGCAGAAAGGAGCTGGTCCATCAGAAACCTGAGTGAGAAGCTCTCAGACTACCTGAAAGAAACCCATAGTGTAGCTGTAGAAGTATGAATGTAGAAATGTCATTATTGATTAATTGAAGGTATCTGAGTTGATTCATTTAGGACTGCCCATTGTAATGATGTAATGTAAATGATTCAAATGAATCTTTTTGATGAATACGAATGGATCACGTTTTCATTATTAACCTTTTTGTTAGCATTGAAATCACTGAGTAAACCGATTGATTTTTCTCTAATTAAGAAATATCAAAGTAGTATGATGATGTGCTAACATGCACTTCATATTAAAGTCAGCATCCACCAGTTTTAACAATATTCTGAATGAGCCCTCCAAATAATAAGTCTTTAAATAGGATAGCCTATAGATAATAGTTAGATTTTAAATGCATCCACCAGTTTGTAAAGCATTTAATTACATTTTCTACAATAGTAAAATGCCGCTTTGTTCATCCACACAACCATCTCTCCGGATATAAATCATAATTGCTTGGTTGAAAAATGAATTGATGAATCAGCTTAGTGATTCGTTTGCTGTTGGAATGATAATCGGGTGTCCTCAGGTTGGCAGATTGAGGATTCTCCATAAGGTGGCACTATTAACACAAAGATTTGTGTTTTTTTTTTGTTTGTTTGTTTGTTTTTTGACCTTCGCTGAAAGAGAGGAAACCCTCACCAGCAGGATCTTGTGGATGCATGTATTTTGTTCGCTTGGTAGCACTAATGCTGACCAGTCAGCGCTCAGTAGCACTAATGCTATTCAGTTATGAATATAATTAATAATGACAGCCCTGCTACTCTGACTGGAGGTGCACTCATTAGAACATTTTTACAACTGGGATGGAGTTCAAACTGGATCTAGCATCTGATTCATAAACATTGATGGTTCTGTATTTTATTAGTTTGTGTGTGTGAATTTTAGGCTTCTGCAGGCTCGACTAGAAAAAGAAGAGTTCGAAGAGGAGCTGAAGGAGCTCCAGGAGAAACTGAACTCGATGAAACACCAGATCCCCGACGTCAAACAAAGTCAAACGCTCAACCAGGTACTTACAAAGACACCTCAAATGAACATCTGTCACGAAATTTAAAGGAAAACTCTCATGTTTTTCAGCCTAATATCTATCTGTCTGTATTTATTATACCATCACTCACCACAGACAGTAACTTTGTGTCATTTCTCTGTACCTAAAACACAAACCTGATGACTGTGAACTCCTTTGTAATAGAAGGTTTGCGGCAGTTGCTGAATCCCATAAGTAATGATTTGATACGTCACCACATAATATGAACTACAACCATTACACAGTAGCTACTATGAGACAGATGTGATGTCTTAACAAAGGTGTTTTTCGTGACTTTAAAACTGCAATGCAGTAAACAGAGTAGTTCCGCTTAGGTATCTATGGCAGTTAGGCAGGAGCTTGTGAAAACATTGCCCACAATACTCTGGTAACTAGTTCCATGAATGAATTATGGATTTATTACCATGCAAAACTTTGGAATAACTGCTCAAAAATATGATTTTCAGCCATTTCCAACCAATTTCATTGCAGGTACATGTATTAAATTATTCTAATAATAATACGTTAATCTAGTACAGCAGCTACATATCCCATATAAATAAAAATAATGCATGGACACGCCGCCTTAACGCATGGGATCTGGAGCCTAATGCGTGACCACGACTTCGTAAGGCATGGAAATGAGAGAATTAAGTCGTCGCCACAAGATCATGCCTTACTAAGTCATGGCCACACATGAGGATCTTATTCCCACACCTTACAAAGTCAGGGCCATGACTGAATTATCTTTGTCACGTTATTTTTATTTATATAGATTGGCACCAGCAGGGCTCTGACACTAGAAAGCTGTCAAGAAGTGTCCAGAATGAGAAACAAACATTATATTGATAAATTAGTTCAAATAAAATGAATATCCAGAACATCCTGAAGTTCAAAAATCTATAAAAATGAATGTAAATGGATCATTTGTCCTTCATTAACATTGTTCACCAAATTCTTGATTTTCCTTAATTAATGTCTGAAAACACCTTTTGGCAATTTGTTTCTAATATTTAATTTGTAATATTTAAATGATATTTAAATATTTATCATTCTATATAACATAAAAATGGGCACATGATTCCAACTATTTGAATATATTTACAGCTTAAATTCTAAATACTTTAAACTGAAGACTTCCACAACAATACATGTTTTACTAAAATTAAAAAAAAAAGTTCCCTGACACAATTCTTTATTATACACAATCATTTTTGGTGTATGTTTTTTTTGTTGAATGTGTCACAGGAGCTGGAGCGTTGCCGTGCCAACCTGAAGCAAGCCCAAGCTGAAGTGAACAAACTAAAGGGGGATCTAGACAAGAAAACAATGGAGATTATTTCATTAAAGAGGACCAATCAGGAGCTGGATGCAGAGCAGAAATATGAGATTGATAGGTTAAAGGACCAAAAGCGGAAAGACAGAGAGGAGCTGGCGAAAGTACATGAGAAGGCCAAGCAGGTGTGTTTCAATTAATGTTGCTCTCATCACTGAAATGACCGATTGAAATGCCCGTTGATGACGCGAACGATAGCCAGATGAATACCTGCTCCATAATGATGGCAAATCTGAATCAAAATTTCAGCTTATTTATGATGAAAAGCACCAAGGTAGTAGTATGTATGATCACTTAACCACACTGGGTTTAATGCTACTTGCAGTCATCTTGTTTCAAAGAAAACCAAGGCTTTCAAAAATACTGGCTTCACTGCCCAGTCAGCTGTCCAGTCTCCAGCGTACAAGGCTAGTGCTCCTTCCAAATATAATGCCTGCAGCGTGTTCCAATCATCAATTATTTTGCCATTCTTAAATTATATACAAGTCTTCAGCTGTGTATGGGGCCTTTGTTTGTTTTTTATTTTATTTTATTTATTTATTTTTTTGGTGTTGGTGTGTTGAAATAGTCATGGGTGTTCCTGAAAAAGACGACACACAGAAAGCAGAATGTGTTGCTCAGAATACGTTCAGTGTTAATTGGGCTTTCACAGATGTGCAGGTTACCCACTAATATCCCTCCTCCATACCATGACTTTTGAACTTTATGCTAGTAACAATCTGGGTGATCCTTTTCTTCTTTGTCCTGGAGCACAGTGTCCATTTATTTCCATAACCAATCAGACAGGTCGATTCCTTAGGCCACAAAACACGTTTCAACTGAGCATTAGTCCATTTTAGAAGAGCTTGAGCCCAGAGAAGGCAGCAGCGTTTCTGGATGCTGTTGACATGTGACTTCCACAAGGTCATGGGTGTTCAGTTTTTTAGCCTCACTCTGTATTTTTCCAGATTTGCTGATGTTTCTTCTGATGATGTTGTGCACTGTACAGTTTAAAATACCTAAAAAATCCTTGCGGTTCCTTACTGAGGAACATTATTCTTAAACTGTTGGATTTTTTTCCTGATGCTTTTTGGCTAAGTGTCGAGCCTCAACCCATCCTCACTCATAAAGGACTAGGCCTCTACTGTATGCACCCTTTATGCCCAGCATGATTTCATCACCAGTTTATTAATTTTTTTTTTTTTTTTTTTTAGCATGAAAAACGATATTCCTAGTCTTAACTGTCCCTATCCCAACTTTTTTTAAATGTGTAACAGGCATCAGTTTCATAAAGAGTTTATGTTTACAAAATCATCATATACCTCGTGTTTGCACTGCTTTCATTTAAGTACAGGCCAAAATAGAATCATAAAAGAGCTTCATTAACATCTTTGTACTCTGTCGCCCCCCTGTGGTAGCTGGCTGATCCTGCACTGGTGGAGTCTTTGCGTGGGGAACTGAATGCTGTGCTTGGGGAAGCAGAAAAGCTCCGTAAACAGCTGCTGTCGGCAGACAAGGAGCTGCAGAGCGAGAGAGACAGAGTGAACTCCTCACAAACACACATACATACTCTCACGCAAGAACACAAGGAGCTGGAGGAGAACAACACACGCCTGAAGGAGAAAATAACGCGTCTGGAGGTGAGGGGCTGCAGCTGTCCTGACCAAGTAAATAGCGCTGCTGTCAGAATGAAACCTCCTTCCTAAATGATAAATTTACAGGAGAAGGAAAAGCCTATTTTATTTTTAATGTAAGTCAATGGAACCACATTTTTTTCCAAGTAATTCTGGACTATTTCCTTTGGTCCATTTATTATGAAATTAACACACAGTGTAAAGGGAAACAAGCACTTTTAAATTTTAAATACTAAATAGAAACTGTAAATACTAAATATAAGAGTTCCCCAAAACCCAAATTTTATCCTAACCTGCCACTGACCTTTCAGTTTTAATTGTGATTTGGTTTTTTTTTATAATTTCATTATGTATTTTTTTGCTGAATTTGTCCAAAAAAAAATTTGGGGCTGGGGCTTGGTGGTGGTGGGAGTAGGTGTCTGTGCAAAAGTTATGCAACATTTTTATGTTTTACTTTTTTCCAATATTTAAAACTCAGAAAATAAACTCATTGTGCATCAGAATTTGCAGAAAACCTGTCATTTGACCAGGTGTGTTTAAAGGAGTGCTTTTTGATTCTGGAGATTGATTGTTGATATTTGACCTCAACAGCAAAACAAACACACCCCTAACTTCAGTGCTCCTTCAGAAGTTCCGCCCCCCAAATTCATGGACCCGCATTGTGGAGGCTAACACACTTTTTTTAGACCTTTGTGGCCACAAAACCCTTCACAAACATTGTACAGAAAAATACCATCATATAACTTTAGGGTGAACAATGACACACACACACACACACACACACACACACACTCACACACACACACACATATATATGTATGTATATAACGTATATGTATGTATGTATGTATGTATGTATGTATATGTGTGCGTGTATATGTATGTACCCAATAATTTGGGGCTTTTTATAGGAACCAGTAAATCCAAGCAATCTTAATATCAGCAGAATTTCAGCTATCAAACAATACATCGGTCAGTCCATAACACACTTGGAACGCAGCCTGTAGAAGGTGTTCAACTCTTCTGTCGTTCCTCTACACTTGTTTGACCACCAAGCCTAAGTTCTATCTATGGTTTGTAAAATAAAACAAATTCAATAAAAAGAATCAAACGAACTAAGAAATACGAGAAGACTCTTCAGAATTCAGATGTGCAGGTCCTTTATTTCTTGAGCATGGAGAATGTTCTTCCAAAGGCCGTTGGATGACACTCCCAGAGTTTGTACACATGTTTTATACCCTCGGTGAAGGTGGGGTGACATCGCCCCACCTCTTTTTGTCATCTCCTGGTTTCACAAAACCACCATTATATCCAAATTGACCTTCATATGTCTATGAAATAGGGTCTTGTTTGAACCATTATCTCCAGGTCTAGTCTGAATCCTTTTTAAAAAAAACATTGTGCCAAGCGCATGCTGGTACTTTTCCATCTCGGCTTTTTGGCCTTGAAAGGTTCACAAGTCCACTCGCTCCCTATAAAGTATCTGTCTTCTCTCTTATGCCCTACTGAGGAAGCTTGTTTTAGGGCACTTGCTCCAATGTGCTTAGGCCTTATTTATGATCTATCCTGTATAATACATGGCATTTTAATTTTGAGAATCTTTAATTTACATCATTTCTGTCCATCTGTAGTCGCAGCTGCAGGAGCGGGTGAGTCAGAGTCTGGAAGCAGAGCAAGAGCTGCAGGAGGAGAGCAGGAGGCTGAGGCAGCAGCTGGACGAGGCCAAACGCCTTAACGGCAAACTCGGCCAGGAAAGAGACGAGCTGACCCGTGTCCTGGACGAGAGAGACAAAGACAGGGAAACGCTCCGCAAGGAAAACTCGCAGCTGGACGAACAGAAGAGGCAACACGAGAAGACAGTCGACAAACTCAACAGAGAGGTGCGCACACGTTATTGTTCGAGTTTGGAAATCAGTAATCATAATTTTTGTTTTTTGTATAGAATAATACGATTAAGATTAAATGACGCTTATTAGTCCCACAACGGTGAAATTTCACCTCCGCATTCCCATCTGTGAAGTGAAACACCACATACACACTTAGTGAATGCATACACACCACGGGGCAGTGAGCACACTTGGCCGGAGCGGTGGGCAGCCCTGTCTGCAGCGCCCGGGGAGCAGTGGGGGGGTTAGGTGTCTTGCTCAAGGACACCTCAGTCACGTACCATCAGCCCTGGGGATCGAACTGGCAACCTCCCGGTCACAGGGCCAGTTCCCTAACCTCCGGCCTACAACTGCCTCCATAACATACAATACTGTCCCCATAACATACACTATAGATGTCAGAATCTCTCTCTCTCTCTCTCTCTCTCTCTCTCTCTCGCTCGCTCTCTCTCTCGCTCTCTCTCTCGCTCTCGCTCTTTCTTTCTTTCTTTCTTTCTTTCTTTCTTTCTTTCTTTCTTTCTTTCTTTCTTTCTTTTTCTTTCTTTCTTTCTTTCTTTTTCTTTCTTTCTTTCTTTCTTTTTCTTTCTTTCTTTCTTTCTTTCTTTCTTTTTCTTTCTTTCTTTCTTTCTTTTTCTTTCTTTCTTTCTTTCTTTCTTTCTTTCTCTCTCTCTCTCTCTCTCTCTCTCTCTCTCTCTCTCTCTCTCTCTCTCTCTCTCTCTCTCTCTCTCTCTCTCTCTCTCTCTCTCTCTCTCTCTCTCTCTCTCTCTCTCTTTCTCTCTCTCTCTCTCTCTTTCTCTCTCTCTTTCTCTCTTTCTCTCTCTCTTTCTCTCTCTCTCTCTCTCTCTCTCTCTCTCTCTCTCTCTCTCTCTCTCTCTCTCTCTCTCTCTCTCTCTCTCTCTCAGATCGAGCGATTGTCTGCTGATTCGAGTCAGTCCGTGCAGCTGCTGCAGTCTCAGCTGGACGAGCAGAAAGAGAAGTGGAGGAAAGAGCAGCAGGACATACAGAAAAGCCACAAAGACAAAATCAGTGAGCTGGAGAAAGTCAACGTCACCCTCCGCTCTCTCCAAGAGGAGGTGAGTGAAGGGTAGATCGGCCTATCCAGGCTCCGCCCACAAATGTGATTTGTTATAGGTTAACGGTCGCTAGGTTGGACAAGCTTTACAGAATATTGGCAAAAATTCAGTTCAGCCTGTACTAACTGTATAACCTACATGTTGGTTTGATCATTTTTGATGTCTGAATTTAATTCTTTTTTTTTTATTTTAAAATTTTGTTAATATAAAAGTCATAAACATTACTAATGTTAGTTAACATTTGTTATTCAATAATGGTTAACTATTAATAATTAATTACTTTGTGAACTTCTGTTAGCTTAAATGTTCTTTTTAAAATGTTAAGTAATTCGTGTTAATAACATTCATGTAACGCTAGAATAAACTCTTCCACATGGACCTCTTAGCTAACGGCTGCTAGTATTTACAGAAACATAAGCTTTGAAGAACTCACGTTCGTCGTCATGGATCAGAAAACTGACAAAAATTGCCAACTGCCAACCTTGTGTGAAGTTTTATTTTCTTGTCTGTTGAAAACTAAAAGTATGTCGCTTGACGTGATCGTGTGATGTGTTATTGGCTTTTTGATTGGCTGTTTGAGATGCAGCTGTTTCAGCTGAGTTTCAAGTGAGTTGCAGGACGCTTTACCTTATACAGCTGTAGTGCAATTTAGTTTCCTCTAGGTTTCAAGAAACTAAAATTTGAAAGCCTAAACGTTTCCCCCTGCAAAGCCAGCCTTAAGTCTGCCTTAAGTCTTAAGTCTACTTCTTAAAAAGATCTGCTTGGTTTGAGCTTTTCTGGAATGTGTTCTCAGCTGTCTCGGCAGAAGAAAGAGCTGCTGTCATGCTGTGAGGAGAGGGATAATGCGGTTCTAGATAAAGAGCTGCTCACTAACCGTCTCAGACACCTGGAAGGCGAGCTGGAGAGCCAGCGGAGCTCCTACAACGAGCGTTCCCGTGAAATCCGCAGCATGGAGGCACGTGCCGATACTCATTTGTTGGTCAAATGCTTTTATTTCTCTTAGCAGCTATGAAACATGTTCTTTGACCTTCCATTCATATATGTTTGCACATGCAGGATAAAGTGAAGCATCTAGAGCTGGAGCTGGATGAGGAGAAGAACAGCGTGGAGCTGCTGACAGACAGAATAACCAGGAGCCGAGATCAGGTAAACATTTCAGAGGCCAGTGTTACCAAGAATGCTTAGGTCAGTTGAATTTTCTGTAGAACTGCAATAAAACCTCTTCATACATCCAGCATTTATCAGCATGCTGGGCTGTATGTAAACCTTTTCTGGCATTTAGCACTGGTGCTATAAAAGCTGTAAATGTTGTCAGATAAATACATTTTTTAGTACTGAGATGAAAGTAACACGAAATGGTTCTAAAAAGTCAGTTTCAGATGTAATATTGTCATTTTAACCTTTGAGCATTGATGAAGCCCTTGCCAGCAGTAATGCACATGTGGTTTCTAAATGGGAAATTAGGTTGTTGATTATAGAAAAGTAAGGCTCAGTGTTATTGAATGTGTTTTTAAATAAATCAGTTAATTCAGAAGAGGCACAGCAGGGAATGTAAACTCCTAAATCGTTACAGGCTTTAAATATGGAATTACAGTGCCAAACTAAACATGCATTTTGTGGATTTTAGGCATTTTGTGGATCGTGAGACCCTGAACATCTGAATTTGTTCTCTACTGTTATTACTTATTGGACTTCAACTACCGTAAACACTAGGGCTTAACCTGCATTCCAGTTCACATTACTGCACATTTTTAATCATTTTGGTCCAAAATAAAACACTAAAGCTCCAAAGTGAGAGGTGGGAGCAATAGTAAAGCACTTCAAGCGAAGACCAATGTAGGCTGCGCTTCCTTGTAACTTGGTTGGTTGGTACATAAAATAGACCTTTTAACCTTCTAAGTTCATGTCTCTGGTCATATCAAGCATGATTCCCTCTGCCATGTAGTGCAGAAGACAAAAAGCTTTTCTGGTCTTCATACTTTTACTATCAGTTCTGGTTTCTCACATCTTGGATGGACGTCTTTATAAGACCATGTAAAACAGATGTCAAGAATCAAACACAAACTGTTTTTTATTCTTGCTCTTTGACTCTAACAGGCTCTTTGTGAGCTGAATGGATTTTTTTATGCCCTCATTATAGCTAGATGACCAACTAACAGGCTCCTCTAATAATCTTTTTTGAGCTTTCCTTATCCTTGTGGAAATTTGGAATATTCAATTTAATACTCTGTTGAATATTCAGACATTAAAATATTCAATATAATCTGTATATAATCTTTCACGCTTCACTACCTAGCAGTCTGAAAGATGTGTCTGGGGCTGGTTTTTTAGGGTTTGGGCCCCATAGTTTTAGTGAAGAATAATGTTAATGCTACAGCATTCAAAGACATTTAAGTCAAAGGTTTGGGTGGTGTGATGGTCATATTTCATACATTTTATAGGATTTGTATTTATTCTTGTATTTATTTTTGTAGTGTTATATGTAAAACTGCTGGAATCTTTATTGTGTGTGTGTGTGTGTGTGTGTGTGTGTGTGTGTGTAGATTGAGCAGCTGCGGTCCGAGCTAATGCAAGAACGATCTTCCAAGCAAGACCTAGAGCTGGACAAAAATGCCCTCGAGAGACAGGTGCACTAAACAGAGTCGTATTTATTTATTTATTTTTCCGTTTGCAATCACATGGACTCTCACTATCCTTGAGTTTGAAGGCCAAAAAGCCCTTCATCCTAAATGTAGTCTGTCAGCTGATGTTTGCGTATTCAGTTGTGAGGCTGATGTGGCTAATTACATTGCCTCAGCAGTTGAATCTGTTTCTTTCTTCCTTTCTTCTTCCTTTATTTTTAACCTTGTGTAGCTGAAGGAGTATAAATCTCGTGTAGCAGAGATGGAGGGGCAGTCTCGTAGTTCGGCTGGTGTTTCTCAGCTGGAGAGCAGACTGCAGGAGATGGAGGAACGGCTAAGAGCTGAGGAGAGGTAAAGAGAAACTACAAACATGCTGCAATATACTTTACATTCACAGGTCCGCCCACTGGCACACAACCTGCAACATAACTATATAAAATTATTGCTTAGAAAGCTTCACACACAAAATATTCAAAATGATTGTATGATACAAAAATTGAGTATTATATTAAACATTCAGGAACAATTTGAATGGGAAAAAAACAGATGTGACAAAACATGGCTTAAAAATCAGGTAAAGTCACTGTTCAGACCTATCCTAGACACATCTGGGCCTAGTCCTAATATTTTACTGAACACATGTGATTGACAGCCCCCAGTCCACCGCTTCCGGCCTGCAACACCACTAAAGCAGAACTAAAAACAACACAAATGCAGTGAGGTGAAATGAGTTCTGCATATGGAAGTTGTAGTGTAGACCCCACTGTGTTGTTCACTAAGAACATCCAGCTTTTTTGTGGTGATGCTTTTAATATGCTTTACCGCTGGATGTAAATCCCAGGATGCTGGCATAGCAGGCAGGATAGATCAGACATACAAGGAAACAGACAAATAGGCAGACACTGGGCAAAGAAACAGACAGGCAGATAACCAAATTATATTGGCTGGGATAGCTTTCGCTTGGTGGTTAGTTTTCAGCTGGTTCTAAACTTTTGCTTGCTAGGTTGTTTAAGCCGTGTACATGGGACTAGCCATGTCTGCCTGTCTGATGAGAGTGAAGCTTATGCAGACTTATCCCAATATTAGGACTGCCTAGTTTACACTGAAAGGAGAGACATATGAATGTAAGATTAACTTGACCTCAACCTGGATCAACTTTCTGAGAGGTTTTTGGACCATTACTTTTCTTTACATACTATCATCAAAAAGAAGTTCGTAAACGTTTGGGTTTCAAGTCCAAAGTCAGCATAATACATATAAAGATATGATGACAATAGTAAATAACTCCGTCACACCCTCCTTCACCGAGTTTTGACCAAGTTCCTTTTGAACGCTCTTTCAACACGCTCACAATCATCAGACTCATCTACTTGGGGAAAGGGTTCAAAGCAATACCCATGTTACTGAATATTCTTCCTCACGTTGCATGCAGTTACAGTATATATTTCCACCAGAGAAGACTCCAAATCTTACATAGTGTAGCTTTAATTTAAAAAAAGAACAAATTTTCAATCCATAAAAACATAAAGATTAAAAACGAGGGGAAAGTGAAATGCAAAGAAATTTTGAATACGGCCCGTTTAAGGGTTAACTGTATGCTATGCTTATGTTTGTATTGCAGAGAGAAGAACTCTGCACTGTCCTCTCAGCGTCGTGTGGAAAGAAAATTGAAAGAGTTGACCATCACTTTGGATGAAGAGAGACAGCAACAGACTGAGCAGAGAGACCAGGTACAGCTTGTACATCTCACATCACTCAACAGTCTCCCAACACACATTAACGGCAAGAAGAGTACACATTTGGAGATGGCAGTGATGGAATGTGGACATTGTTTGGTGCAGACCTATCATGCATTTCAGTTTTTGACTGATGTGAACACTCGTTCTCGGGTTCGCATTAAACAACTGAACAGTGGTCTGGCAAAATTAGCAGGTATTGGGCCGTTTTCAAGTGAACTGATTCAGGTCGCTTCTGGAGGAAACGCATTTCTATGATGGTTTGTGCCAACCGACCAAAATCAGCATCTTCTAGAAGCATGTCTGCATAATCTGTCTCTAGAAGGGCATCCTTCCTACAAGATCACAGTACACATTACTCCATATTTACATTGTCCCTTCAATTGCAATTCTGATGAGTTATGTCTCTGTAGCTGGCTCTACGTGTGAAGGCTTTGAAGAGGCAAGTGGACGAGAGCGAAGGAGAAGTGGAGAGGTTGGATGGCTTACGGAGGAAAGCAATTAGAGACATGGAGGAACAAATGGAGCAGAAAGAGGCTCTCCAGTCTCGAGTTACAGCGCTGGAGAATGAAGTCAAGTAAGTATCCCTGAGGGGAAAAAAAAGGCCTAGTTTACTCTGTCCCCTCCCAAAGTACTGCAAAAGTTAAGAAACAAAAATTATGATGGTTCACGCTTAGAAAAGCAAAGGGCAAATAGCACAGAGAGGGTGTCATCTAAACAAAATAGGTTGCTTAAGCAAAAAAACGAATCCTCCTTATAAATCATCACGTCATCATACAAGCTCCGTGTGCACGTTAGAGGAATATTGGGACAACAGGCCGGGGTTGAAAACGCATGACGGTAACGGCCTCCTACCTCACAAAAAATACAAGCCTTCACATCACGACAGCATGGACACAGCCAAGTAGCCAGGAGCGCCAGATGCATTAGCATCAAAAATGACAGGTAATTCAGCATAATGGCCGTTTTCCCAAATAAACCTTCACATTGCACAAACAGTGATGGGGCAGCCAGAATAAAATCGTCATTTAAAGTAGTGTCGGGACTTGGAACTATCCAGCCTCCTCCCCAAGTCCAGACATGAGTTACGTTACAACTAATTAATTCTAAGTTAAGTTTTAGTTCTAAATTTATTCTGCTCTCTTATGCAATAAGGGTAATAAAATTAAAGGTATTCTGCAAAAAGTAAAAGAAAAAACAAACTTCAGTCGAGGAGTTCTTTTGGAAGGCAGGAAAAGGTCCCATCTTCATTTATTGAGCTTCAGGTGGCAAGATGGTATCCGGACAACCAAATGCAACTATTATCACAAAATATCCGTTTTTTGTAACCCTCTTGGCGTGATGAAATTACCACCTGCATATCATTTTTCATCCTAACTCTGCAATTCTCTTGGACACCCTGCTTCCAATCTTACTTGACGTTGGTTCTTTTTCTTTTCATTTTTTGGCTGTACAAACCTGTCCCATAGATATTTCAGCGGTACAGTCCTCTTCCCTTCTCTGAAGGCCCTTTAGCTCCTCATTTATTACCAACCTCCAACAAACTCGGTTTTTGCAAGTTCTTATCTTCTGCTATTCTTCTTGGGAGGTTTGTCCTTGATTCAGAGCTACCAAATTTTCAGAGACTTTCCACTGCTGAAACTCCCAAACACACACAAATCACGGCCCACCGTCAGTGAGAAGACCGGTATGCTTGTATTAATCAGCTTTGTCAATTCTAATTTGTTTAATAATCAAGTTAGTAATTAAAATAAACTTTTATATCTCCATTTCTTACCCAAGTTTTCAGTCTTTTCAGCATCCAAGAGCATCCACTAAGCATCAAGGCTGCCAATAGGCTGTGTAAATTATGTTATTAAGCCAGAGTTTCTTAATTGATCTAAAATCTGTTGTGATCAGTAAATATACCCACTTCCTGCCTCTCACACTTCTTGTTTAAGCCACACACATCAATAGTTATTTAAAAGCTATCAATCAGAAATTGGTATCAAACTCAATTAGTGTCTGTATTAAAACATTTCGATCAGCACTCGGTTCCTAGCTTCAAGTCGAACCTTTACCCTGCATGTAGTACCCTCTCAGACCTGTAGATGGCAGTGTGTCCCTTGAGAATGGACTGTCCAGACAGCGAACGGCCCTAAGCTCTTAAGGTCTTTTCCTTCCCAAGCAGCACAAATACACCGGCATAATGCCTCTTACACCCAGATTAGACTGACGTGCTGCTTAACCCAGCATAAAGCACACCTCAAGTTTATACTGTCCTCACTTATCTTTCTCACCACTCACTCTTTCTGAGCTATACTGGGATTCAGGATTGGAGATAAGACACACATTCAGTTTTGTATACTGTGCTGTCTTAAAGTTATAAAGCGGTAGTTTGACCAGAAACCAGTACCAGTACCACACAAGTTTTCCGCTTATGCCAATTGTAAATGATCAGCAAAGACTAAGAAAAATGGAAAGGAAATAATGGAATCTATTCAAGGGAGCCACACATTGAGGAGAGAATCAACATAGCAGCCGCATGTACAGCTACAGTTGTAGCTCCCTGTTGTAGAAGCAATTTGAACTGAGGGTTTAGACGTTTTAGTCTATGGATGGAGCCTTATTTTAAAGCATGATGTTAGACTGCACTCTTGTCCCTCATTGTCACATGGTGAGCAGTTAGATCTCATTGCTTTGAGGTAAATGTGTCCCAAAGGCTGAATATCAGTGCGTCATACTAAGAATGGTCATCTCCAAAACACTTTGGCAATTAAGTAAATTGTTTTGTGGTTTAATGAAAAATAATGTGATGTTAATGTGTTCTACAGCTGCGTTTGCTACTCATGTACTGGCTAGCAAACATAATTTTTGTGTTTTGATAAACTATGTTTTCATGTTTTTACCAGTCTGGCTAATGTTTTTGAGTTCTGCTCAAAATTAGGTAAATATGTTACTGCTGAAACAGTTAGTACTGAAAAGTTCCGGTAATGTTATGATTGTTTTGGTATTGACACAGGGGTATGTTGAGTCATTTGTTTAAAAAAAAATACAACAAAACATAAATTCAGTTTAATTCAGTTCAGTTTATTTCATTTCAGTTCTGTTCAGTTCAGAGATACAGGGTCACTCAGACCGAAAGGATTTTAAAAGTCCATTAAAAGTCTGAAAGCATTTGAAAGAATGACCCATATACAGGACACATGCGACAAGCAGTGGCCATGCACATGAAGTTTAGTTTAACTAAAGTTTTTTTTTTCCTATTTACCACTATAGAAGCATGTACAGTGGTGCTTGAAAGTTTGTGAACCCTTTAGAATTTTCTATATTTCTGCATAAATATGACCTAAAACATCAGATTT
This sequence comes from Pygocentrus nattereri, assembly GCF_015220715.1. Classification (NCBI taxonomy): domain Eukaryota; kingdom Metazoa; phylum Chordata; class Actinopteri; order Characiformes; family Serrasalmidae; genus Pygocentrus; species Pygocentrus nattereri. Next base: position 41,624,106 of record NC_051213.1, on the reverse strand, counting down.
TCACACAAGTCCTAAAAGTAGACAAAGAGAACCCAGTTAAACAAATGACACAAAAATATTATAAATATATATATAATATTATTACATATTTGTGAGTTGCAAAAGTATGTGAACCTGTAGGATCTGCAGTTAATTTGAAGGTGAAATTAGAATCAGGTGTTTTCAATCAATGGGATGACAGTCAGGTGTGAGTGGGCACCCTGTTTTATTTAAAGAACAGGGATCTATCAACGTCTGCTCTTCACAACATGTTTATGGAAGTGTATCATGGCCCGAACAAAGGAGATTTCTGAGGACCTCAGAAAAAGAGTTGTTGATGCTCATCAGGCTGGAAAAGGTTACAAAACCATCTCTAAAGAGTTTGGGCTCCACCAATCCACAGTCAGACAGATTGTGTACAAATGGAGGAAATTCGAGACCATTGTTTCTCTCTGCAGGAGTGCTCGACCAACAAAGATCACTCCAAGAGGAAGGCTTGTAATAGTTGGCGAGGTCACAAAGGACCCCAGGGTAACTTCTAAGCAACTGAAGGCCTCTCACACATTGGCTAATGTTAATGTTCATGAGTCCACCAACAGGAGAACACTGAACAACAATGGTGTGCTTAGCAGGGTTGCAAGGAGAAAGCCACTGCTCTGCAAAAATAACAATGCTGCTCGTCTGCAGTTTGCTAAAGATCATGTGGACAAGCCAGAAGGCTATTGGAAGAATGTTTTGTGGACCGATGAGACCAAAATAGAACTTTTTGGTTTAAAAGAAATGTGTTATGTTTGGAGAAAGGAAAACACTGCATTCCTGCATAAGAACCTTATCCCATATGTGAAACATGGTGGTGGTAGTATGATGGTTTGGGCCTGTTTTACTGCATCTGGGCCAGGACAACTTGCCATCATTGATGGAACAATGAATTCTGAATTATATCAGAGAATTCTAAAGGTAAATGTCAGGACATCTGTCCATGAACTGAATCTCAAGAGAAGGTGGGTCATGCAGCAAGACAACGACCCTAAGCAAACAAGTTAAGGTTATGGAATGGCAAAAAGTCAAAGTCCTGAGCTTAATCCCATCAAAATGTGGAAGGACCTGAAGCGAGCAGTTAATGTGAGGAAACCCACCAACATCCCAGAGTTGAAGCTGTTCTGTACAGAGGAGTGGGCTAAAATTCCTCAAAGCCGGTGTGCAGGACTGATCAACAGATACCAGAAACGTTTAGTTGTAGTTATTGCTGCACAGAGGGGGTCACACCAGATACTGAAAGCAAAGGTTCACCTTCTTTTGTCACTCACAAATATGTAATATTGGATCATTTTCCTCAATAAACAAATGACCAAGTATAATCTTTTTGTGTCATTTGTTTAACTGGGTTCTCTTTATCTACTTTCAGGACTTGTGTGAAAATCTAACAATGTTTTAGGTCATATTTACACAGAAATATAGAAAATTCTAAAGGATTCACAAACTGTATAAGAACTACTGGATTTAGTGGGGCATGATGATTTGTTGGTGGTGCATTGCCCCTCTGTATAACTCCCAGTCGCATGACCTGCGATGGACAAAAGTACTTCACAGCTGATAATCATATTAGCAGCCAATTTGAAGTCTGATTATGTCTGTAATTCTGTCAGTTTTTATAGACAATATTGTTTCATACAGTGTCTGTAAACAAATAAGCAAATCTGTTTTGAGACATTCAGCATAGTTTGAGCAAGTGATGATTTAGGCATGCAGTTTGAATGATGCTAGTTGACCAATTCTGTTACTTGTTAGCTACATTAGCCTTGCAGTTCAGAGCCTTTCAGACACCAAACATGTCTTGGCTGATTGTCTACATTTAGTATAAGATTGTTAAATTTATTTAAACTTAATATTCTTTCAGGGATACTAACTGATCATGAATGCTCATCCTTGTAATTGTTTGTATTGTTGTCTTACATTGTGCAAGTGATGAACTGGTAACAGAACGGTTTATTGATGGAGTTTTGAATGACCGTTTTTGATTACTGTGTACAGTTGGCACAGCGGTTTGCGCTGGTAGTAATATGCCATTCTTTCATATTTCATCCTTCTCAGGAGGAAGATCCAGCAGGCCCGACACATTTCAATGGACTCTTCAGCTCTCAGCTCAGATGATGACGATGATGATGGCCTGTACGACCCTTCGAGCATCACCTCCATCCTCACAGAGAGCAATCTACAGACCAGCTCCTGCTAGGAAGTGCACTGAGGAAGACCGGTTGATGGATACTGAGAGTGTTAAGGAATAACTGTTGAAACCATAAGACAGAAGTTACTCTACAGTAGTGGGAGTGGATTAGGGGATCTTCATGAAAGCGTGATGCAACAGATGTTGAAATAATCCCCATTAAAGCAAAACAGAATTCAGTTCATACTTTTGGATCTGCAGGTTTGAACTTGTGATACAAAGCTAATGTTTATATGCTTGTCTGTTATTCCTCTTTGAGTAACAAGCTAATATTGGATTAATTTGATGCCCAAGTCTCAACGTTTGCACTTACTCCACACCTAGAACTGCAGTGCTATGGTTGTGACACAGTTGAATAGCTGTATTGAGCACAGTTATAATCTTAACCGACCTTTATTAAACGTATTTCACAAAATCTCTGTATAATTCAGTTGTAAACATGGAAAAAAAATAATTGAGTTGTTTGATGCGAAAGTTACACTTCTACAAAGTGAGAATTGCTCACAGCTTGGCATGAAATATGACCAAAAGTATGTCTTATTCGGTGGAGATGGCAATATGGACAGTCCTGGGTGGTAATTACTGAACAGTTTTTGATTTTGAGTAACTGTTATGTTTACCTACATTAGCTTTGTAGCTCTATTTCACAAAACTACAGATCCAGTATGAATTCATAACTTGATGTTGTTTATCAGCCACAATTGGCATAAGATTTTTATCCAAGCTATTCCTTTGATTGGGAGCACAGATAAAGGTATGTAGTGGAAAAAGCTCAAAAATCAAATAATTAGCCAGTTAATAAAGTATGTGACTCCAAAAAACAGAAAGAAGGCAGATCATCTTAGAAATTTGGATGGTGAAGACTGTTGACATACAGCTAAAGATTTAAAAACGTGGGTTGTTGTGATTCATCTGGGCCTTTTAACATTTACAGTTTTCTAACAGGAAGTTTTCTAACTTGCAGGTTTTACAACATCTCAAATAAAAAAGTTCTATTAGTTGCATAATATAGTTTAGAAAAGGAAGTTTATTTTTAGTTCATTCTTCCCACACTGGTTTGGAAAGGGGGCTTGAGAGCCAAGCAACTCAACAAGGCTTCCTACACTTTTTCCACCACAGAGAAGGTGGTATCAGCTGTAGAGCAAACTGCGCACGGGGCTTAGGCCTGTGCTGAAAGGTATGACAAAGATATAGTAAAGATATAGAACAAATAAACTCTGTTTAGTTTACATACAGGGGAACATACTTAGGAATACATGTATGTGTATATATATATATATATATATATATATATATATATATATATATATATATATATATATATATATATAGGAGCAATTAATGAAGTTTACATGCTGTTCTTTGACCAAGTAAATAAAATAATCCTTATAATAAAAGAAAATTATTTAAAGTAAATGATCTACAAAAAAAATCTGAGCTTATTGGACAACTGTTCAGTTCATTATACTGATTGAACAAGCAATAGCAGGGCACCAGTAGACATAATAATAATATAGAGCTACGCTGCCGAAAGAACTAATTGCAGAGTGTAAACCAGAAACAGCTGGTAATACGTAACTGTGGGTCCACATTCCATTGGTTTTACTAAGAGTGCTGAAACTTTTGTGAAGTGACGAGGCGTGTTTATACCAGGGGTGCTAAAGTACACAATACTGCAGTAATTACAGTCTACAACCCCAATTCCAATGAAGTTGGGATGTTGTGTAAAACATAAATAAAAACAGAATACGATGATTTGCAAATCATTTTCAACCTATATTCAATTGAATACACTACAAAGATATTTAATGTTCAAATGGATAAACTTTTATTGTTTTGTTTTTTTTCTCAAATATTCACTCGTTTTGAATTTGATGCCTGCAACACATTCCAGAGAAGTTGGGACAGGGACAACAAAAGACTGGGAAAGTTGAGGAATGCTCAAAAAACACCTGTTTTGAACATTCCACAGCTGAACAGGTTAATTGGAAACAGGTGAGTGTCATGATTGGGTCATGACTGAAAGGCTCAGTCGTTCACAAGCAAGGATGGGGTGAGGTTCACCACTTTTGAACAACTGTGTGAGCAAATAGTCCCAACAGTTTAAGAACAATGTTTCTCAACATGCAATTGCAAGGAATTTAGGGATTTCATCATCTACAGTCCATAATATCATCAAAAGATTCAGAGAATCTGGAGAAATCTCTGCAAGTAAGCAGCAAGGCAGAAAACCAACATTGAATGCCTGTGACCTTCGATCCTTCAGGCGGCACTGCATTAAAAACCGACATCATTCTGTAACGGATATTCCCACATGGGCTCAGGAACGCTTCAGAAAACCACTGTCAGTGAACACAGTTCGTCGCTCCATCTACAAGTGCAAGTTAAAGCGAAAGCCGTATATAAACAACACCCAGAAACGCTGCCGGCTTCTCTGGGCCCGAGCTCATCTGAGATGGACTGACGCAAAGTGGAAAAGTGTCCTGTGGTCTGACGAGTCCACATTTCAAATTGTTTTTGGAAATCATGGACGTCGTGTCCTCCATGCCAAAGAGGAAAAGGACTGTCCAGATTGTTATCAGCGCAAAGTTCACAAGCCAGCATCTCTGATGGTGTGGGGGTGTGTTAGTTGGTAACTTGCACATCTGTGAAGGCACCATTAATGCTGAAAGGTACATACAGGTTTTGGAGCAACATATGCTGCCATCCAAGCAACGTCTTTTTCAGGGACGTCCTACTTATTTCAGCAAGACGATGCCAAGCTACATTCTGCACGTGTTACAACAGCGTGGCTTCTTAGTAAAAGAGTGCGGGTACTAGACTGGCCTGCCTGCAGTCCAGACCTGTCTCCCGTTGAAAATGTGTGGCGCATTATGAAGCGCAAAATACAACAACAGAGACCCCGGACTGTTGAGCAACTGAAGTTGTACATCAAGCAAGAATGGGAAAGAATTCCACCTACAAAGCTTCAACAATTAGTGTCCTCAGCTCCCAAACGCTTACTGAGTGTTGTTAAAAGGAAAGGTGATGTAACACAGTGGTAAACATGCCCCTGTCCCGACTTCTTTGGAATGTGTTGCAGGCATCAAATTCAAAATGAATGAATATTTGCAAAAAAAGTTTATCCGTTTGAACATTAAACATCTTGTCTTTGGAGTGTATTCAATTGAATATAGGTTGAAAGCGATTTGCAAATCATCATATTCTGTTTTTATTTATGTTTTACACAACATCCCAAATTCATTGGAATTGGGGTTGTAATTCAGCAATTAATGAACCACATTTCATACCAAATGGAGAAGGCAGTGCACTCTGTAACAGCCAGCGAATGACCGCTGCTACATCTATTTGTTCATCTCCAATAGTCTTGCTTATGTAGTTTTTGAAATGGTATAACATAGTGTTATTTAAAAATGGACGTGAGAATGTAAAACAGCAAAAAATCGAAGCACAATTTTTGACACAATTTGAAACAACTGTGGTGATTTGGTTATACAATTTACACAATGCTAATTGTTAAGTTCCGTCATCCGTAGCTTCAGTGCACAACTAAAGTAACAAACTTTATACACCGAATATGGCCTCGCTACATTTGGGGTAAGAGAAAATAGCGTACATCAGTTCTTTTAAGGGAATAGTTTGGCGAAAGGTGAAATTTACAGTTTTCTCCAGGTAAAGGCAATCAGCCAAGACATGTTTAGTGTCTAAAATGAAGTCTCCTTAGTTTAGCGCTGGTGCTACGAGGCTAACCTTGCAAACAAACACCAGTAGTCAGTAGACAACCAAATGTTTTCAGTAAATACAGCCTCAGAACTTTTCAGTCCACATCCAAGTGTTCATTAAGGTGGTCCAGACTTGTCAGTGTGGTTCAGGAACAGTATGACTTACTGTGAGCTATAAAAAGGAACATAAACCAGGGGGCAGCCATTTCATGACCAAGTAACAACTGGGAAATTTCCAAATTCCGAGTAGGAATGTTAAAATGTCCCTCAAACTCATAATTCCCACTCAAAAAGAGTTTTTAAAGCACTGAACTCTCTGAGGTGCTCATCCATGATTTTAAGAAGGCTTAAGTTTGCGTTTCTGTATGATTCACTATTTGTGTATAATGTCGCTAAACACTGAGGAAAACTGGGATAATTGCTAGGTTTGTCCCTTTGTGCTCCTCCCTTTTTGATCATGGTTTTGCGGCATTTTTCACGCTATGTAAATAGTGAACCTACATTCACTTTTAAAATAAATAAAGCACTAACCAAACAGCCATTTAACTCAACTTTTTAACAGGCAAACAGCAGCTAAATGCTAGTTTGAGTTTAATATGAACATCCATTTTTTCCCCTTATCTCAAACAGCTGATGTTACATGAAAGCTTTTAGGCTGGAAGTAGGATGTTCCAAGATGGAGCTTCCAGTTGCAATGACTGCAGCATAAGACAAAGAAAAAGACTGCGTTGGTTAGCTACATTAGCATCGTAGCTCCAGTTTAAAACTAAAGCCGCGCAGTTTGGACACCATACATGCCTTGGCTGATCAACTGTATCTGAGTTAGGCAAAAAAAGATGCGTACATTTGATTTTTATTGAATCTTTAAGAAGAGATTCTGGCCTGTGTCAAAGTTGTGGCGCAGTATTTTTCTTTTCCCGGTATGTTAAACTCGTGTTCATTTATTTTCACACAGAAAATCTACAAAACATGTAATTTGACCGACTTTTATAAATTTAAAGCATCTTTATGCATGCATGTTAAAGGGAGGTTAGGCACAACACCAGGAGACACATTGACACTCATTATACTCTACATGAAGCTGAGCATAAGCACTAGAGCTCTTTTGTACATTTCATACATACAAAGCTCCTACGTTATACATGTGATCTTCACCTGAATGGGTGCTTCCTTTTAATATATAATCATCCTACTGCTAATTATTATCCTCTAGAGTTTATTCTGTAAAAGCCTTTATTGACTAACTTCTGTTATATATAATGAACTGTTATTTTAGGAATAGGACGTGAAGTTCTATGCACTGTGCTCACAGTGGTACGAAGGGCAATATGTATGTAATAGTGTTGACAGACTTTTTTATATTGTTTTCTTTCTCAAGCATAAAGGACGGATGCATCCGTATTTCAGTCTGGCTGTTCGTAAGCATGACAAAACTACAAAAACAACACTACAGTGAAGCCTTAGCACTTTTTTTTTTTTTACTTCATTTGATTTTAAATTTGTCCAAATTGAAACATCTACAGTTTTTGTCCTGACCATTTGTCTAGACTACTTCAATATTGGTGTGGTCCTCATGGGAAAAGTGAAAGAACAATAATATTGAAGTAAATACAGTCATTTGCAAAAGTTTGGGCACCCCTGGCAAAATGGCATTCTGTTCTATTTTTCCAAGAAAAGCAAGCAAATAAATAAATTGATAAATAAAAATGAAATTTTGAAAACAAATGAAAAAATTCCATCCATCCATCCATCTATTTTCTAAACCGCTTCTCCGTCAGGGTCGCAGGGGGGTGCTGGAGCCTATCCCAGCAGTCTTCGGGCAGAAGGCAGGATACACCCTGGACAGGTCGCCAGTCCATCACAGGGCGGGCAGACAGACAGACACAGACAGTCACTCACACATTCACGCCAAGGGGCAATTTAGCATGTCCAATTGGCCTGACGGCATGTCTTTGGACTGTGGGAGGAAACCGGAGAAAACCCACGCAGACACGGGGAGAACATGCAAACTCCACACAGCGAGGACCGCCCGGCCAGGGAATCGAACCCAGGCCCTCCTCGCTGTGAGGCGACAGCGCTACCCACCACACCACCGTGCCGCTCATCGTGAAAAAATTCAATAATTATAAAGTAAATAAATAAATACATAGTAGACTGTGCAAAAGTTATGGTACATTTTATTTTCGTTTGGTTTATTTCATTTATTTTGTTTTTGGGATTTTTTTTTCTTCAATTTGTTAAACTAGTAGAAATTCTGCAAGAAATGTGCCGAGAAATACATTTCCTTTCATGTAGCAGAGAACACATAATATGGCTGTAGGTGTCCCCTAAAGTGAAAGGATAAAGAAAAGAAAAAAAAATGTCATTGACTGATTTGCCTGCTGCACCATTTAGTTTCTGTTTTTCTGGCACTTCATTTTATGCAAAAAATCTTTATCTATGCATTCCAGACAAGTTTGATTCACAAACCTAAATCTGACCAGCACTGAAATGCCTTATTAGATCTTTTGTGACCGTTATTTTAAAGTGATTTTTATAATTGATGTTGGTTTATTTTTTTATTTATATATTTTTGTAGCAATAGTGTTTCAGCTTTTCCAATCGAACACTGATGGAATCAAGTCATCGTTTTCTTGTGAACAAGATACTTGATATCTGTATGTACAGAGTTCCTCTCGCGTCTGAAGCAAAGATGCTAAATTCAGATTCATGGTCAAGTTCCATTAAAACTATGAATTTGTGTTTTTGCGGGATAATTCTGTGTTTCTATCCAATAAAGTTACACTTACGTATTTTTTTTCTTGTCCTTTATTTGGAGAACATACCGTGAAGAGAAACAAGATATTTTTGTTATATAATGTACTTAGAGTGTATCTATGAGCTTAGCATTTACACACGTAATGCCTTTTGACTTATAAATATGAACAAAAAAGTAAGAGTTGATAAGAAAAAGGAAATATCTTGTTAAATAGATTAATAGGGAAGATAATATTCAGATACCACACATGAAAAAACATCAATACTTTATTGCATAGCTGTGGTGTAGTTATGTCTGTGGTGAGCATTTTGCTGCATTGTGATTTAGTTTTGGCCCAAAGCTCTTGGCAAATGGTCTTCAGTTCTCCAAGGTTACAGGGATCCCTTTGATGGACTCTCAAATTAGAAGTTCTCCATAAATTTTCAATTGAATATAAGTCGGGAGGTTGGCTCGGGGGGTGGGGAGGGGGGCAAACACCTTAACCTCCTTTTTTCAGAGACATTCAGGTATTTTGGTTGTATGATTAGGCTCATTGTCTTTTTGACCTCTTCCCCCCAGCTGTTGTTTCTTGGCTGATAAAATCAAATTCCTCTGGAATATCTCCGGCTACATCGCTCTATTCATGTTTCCTTCAGTGATGTGTAAGGCCCCAGTGCTGTTTGCAGAGCATTAGCCCCACATTCACTTCACTGAGGGTATGTTGGTGTTCTTTGGCTCATATGTGCAGCCCTTTCTTGCCCGAACATGCTAAATTCCTCTTGTATATGAAAAAAATCTATATTTCTGTTATGTGGTTATATATGTTATATTTGTTTCATAGATAACGGGAGTATAGTCATTTTATTTAGTATCCAAAATAAATTGTTTTTATCTTACATCTTTTCTCACTACAGAGCTTCAAACTGCCTCTGGAAGCATCAGCACAAGAGCTGTGCATAAGGGGCTTCATGATATGAGCTTCCATGGCCGAGCAGCTGCACTCAAATGCTCTTTGGACCAAATGGGCACAGATTCCCACAGACACTCCAAAATCCTGTGGAAAGCGTTCCCAAAAGAGTGTCCGTCATGCACTGTTAGAAATAAAGGTACTATGCAGGTACATGATTCGTTCAGCATTCCCTCAAAGGTACAGCAGTGGTTTTAAGGTCCAATTGTGTACCTTAAATAAGTTTTTCCCAGTGGAAACGTAGATATTTGTATCTTTTTATAAACTAATTTTTTAAAAACAGAACTATTTAATAAAAAGCCTGGAGACGAGACGGATTGTGTGGAGTATGGTATGGTTGTGTTCCATGACTAAAGGTACTGGGATGTACCCCTAATGGTACCACCACAGTGACAGTGTCGTTTCTTTTTTTTTTTTCTGAGAGTGTGGGGTCCAACTCCATCTTATTGCCCATGGTTTTGTAATGGAATGTCCAACAAGTTCATATAAGCATGACTACTGGCCATATGAATGTATATATTCATATATTCATTCATTCATTTTACGCAAGAACTTTCTGTAATGGGCTTTCAGAGACATTGCGCTCTTCAGACGTCTGGTTCCCATCACCGCCACTGTGAACAGAACTAAACATTTCACACCAAACCACTCTTCGTGACATTGTTTACATCTTAACCATCAAATTATGCAGAAATGTCCTTTAACTGAAGGTCTATATTTGTTGCAGACGTGTATGATAGCTTGAAAAGAGGGAAAGTTCACTGCAGGTTACTTTGCCCTAGTTTCAAATCCCTCTGAGTTTTAGCATACACAGCTCCCTGGGTGGAGCACTTTAACTTTGAACTCATTTCATGACTTGTGATTGAACCTTTACTCAGTCTGATAAGAGTTCACACACTCACTGCTTTATGATGTAGTTCTGTTGTTATGTCTGTTTGTGCTACTGTGTGCATTTAGGCCTCTTTCTCTCTTTGCTTTACCGAGATGATAAGCTGTCCGACATCTGTGGCTTTAATCTGTCCTTTGTGTCAGTACACTTGGTTACTTCAGGCCTGGCATCACATAAACGGGTTATATCGTAACGAAGCTCGGGTGGTTTGATGATATAGTCATCACAAAGTCTGCGGTCTTGATCGGCACTGCTGTTTTTGCGATTGAAAAGTTTGTGCCCTCATTATGTGCTCCACAGTCTTACACGAAAGTTCGAACACCCAAAGAACTCTTTGCGCAAGGTCAAATACATTCTTAGGATTGATGGCGAGCATGCTCTAGATGGTTCTATATATGATTCTTCTATTGTTACGGGGTCAAGCTTGTAACAATACTAGAATCCCTTTGCTATATATTGCTATACAGAGCTATATAGAACCCTTATTCAAAAAGGTTGTATGTAGAACTGCTAGTATCTTTCAATCATGCAAAGCTTTCTTTGAGTGTTTGTGGTTCCATATTTTCGTACTAAAGAAGCCTTAAAGCACCTTCTTATTTAAGAGTGCTCAGGGGACACGTTTAAAAATGGCATGTATTTTGCTTGTTTTAATGCACGATTTCTGTTTCCACACTGTACTTTTCTCGTTGTGAGGTTACTGTAAGAATATTCTAAGACTGTAGAAGTTTTTACTTCTTCAAAGTTGTAATTTAACAGAATAATCTTGCTGCATTGGCAGTTAGTTACCAGGTTTCAAGCATCTTAAAATAGGCAAAACATGTCATAAACCATATCATGAAAATCGAATTAAAAAAAAAAAATACAAATGGGTTAAATAACCTTCTAATATTCTTCCAACAATCCTGTAATGAGAAATTTGAGATATTTTGACAAAACTTCAAAGCAGCACTTGGGCCAAAATGCTAAACCTAATATGCGTACTTGCCTCCTACAGTGAAGTTACAGTTGTCTCTAGAGTGAGCAGATACATTTCTATACATTTGAGGGCCCTAATCAACAGCCTACCTGGGTGCACCTATTACAAAAAAATAAACACTTCATTGATCAGAAAAAGAAAGTGGTTAAAGATTAAAAACAATAAAACAACAAATAACTATTTAAAGGAGAACCACAACCTACTAAGTTTCCAATGTAAATCAAACAAAATAGATACATGTTCATTGGGGCGCCCTGGTGGCTTGGGGGCTCTATGCAACTGCCTAAATTGCTTTTAGCTGGAAATGGCCCTGCGAGTGAGAGTTTCTGTTTCAAGAGCCAGGACACTATCATCTGATGATGTATCTTGAAGGTGGGAGGAACTTTTGAGAAACTACAAGTAGTCCTTTAAGCAGCTGTTGGCTACAGAAACGATAGCTTTGACAAACTTGTTGGTCGTCATAGTTGAGGATAGGTAATCGGGAAGATTGCTTTTCAACCATCTGTTCATTTTCATCATGAAACAATGTCATTCGGCATGATCACATGATACTTTATCAGCAAGTTGACTAATAAACACATTCCGTGAAATTGTTTCACTTAACAGTGCGCAACTCAACTGAAACTTTTAAGTTTCAAGTAACCAAAATTACATTAAAATTTCAGCATTAAAGCCAGTTTTGGTCCTTTTAAGACATAAATCCCAGTAACAAAAAAACTGAGTTTACCTCATTTTATTAAAGCAGACAGAATTGCTAATTGGATAACACTACCACTTTGCCAATGGGATATTTACTGTTTGAGTCACTTGCCCAGACTTCTAACACTACATTTTCACAACTGTCTCTCTGGGAAAAAGTATATGCAGTAAATTAAATTTCACTCACAATTTTTCTTTCAGCCTCGTTCCAAATATGCCCAGCCCTAACCATAATATGCAGTTTCATCGGTGGTCCGCCATTCCCTGAGCTTCTTAAGGCTTGCACAATTAATATCCCATGACGTAAAGCAGCAGTGAACATTAAATATATAAGGAATGCCATGACACACCTCAGGAAACCTACTGTTGCAACACGTGCTTAAACGTGCATGGTCACACCTGATTTCCATTCCATCAGTAAAGTCAAGTAGGGATCCATTCAAAATCGATCTATTTAGTGCTTTTTACAGGCATTGTCACAAAGCAGCTTTACAGAAATCATGGTCAAAGCCCCAAATGAGCAATCAACAGGCAACAGTGTTAAGAAAGACTCTGAGAACAAGAGGAAGAAACATTGAGAGCAACCAAGACTCAAAAGGGGAGCTCAGGTTGACAACAGATACCAAAACAATAACACAAGCAAAAGGGATAAAGAATAAATATTTGACAATCAATATACAACAGTGAATATGGAAAAAAAAGAAATGAGCTTGGACAGAAATGTTTAGATTAATCAATGATAACCGATGTCTTCTGTTAGAGGACTGTCAGAGTAACTAATGAGAAACAGATCTCTGAAAACCAGCCACTGTAACTGGTTAGTGCCAGTGATACAATGTCACTGTTACACTAACTGTTACTGACTATACATACATTTATGGCATTTTGCTGACGCTCTTATCCATTTGATCATTTTACACAAGTAGGCCAAGGTGGTGTTAGGAGTCTTGCCCAAGGACTCTTATTGGTATAGTGTAGGGTGCTTGCCCTGGTCGGGGATTGAACCCCAGTCTACGGCATAGAAGGCAAAGGTGTTAACCACTACTATGAAAACTACCTAGGAAATCACTGGCACAGGGTCGGCAAGGCGTGTCTCTTTTACTGCCCTGTTGCAGCTCCACAGCAGAATTAGATTTGTAGGTAAAAATAAAATAATCCTCATTTGCAGCAAAATAAAACACTGCTGATCATTCCAACACAGTTTTAACACTAAATGATCTTAAACACTGGAGTTAATGTAGAACTGCTAATTCACCCTATAATCCTGATGGTTGGCCTGCAGACTAATGGACACCATAGCAATGCAGTCTACAGTCTCGCCTAGCTAGTAGCTAACGGCAAAGAGAAAGATTTAAGACGAATATTGATAATTTGGAGATTAATGGAATTTGTATTTATAGCACTCCAGCTGGTTTGCTGATACATTTAATCTGCAACAAGAAACTTTTAACTGCTAAAAATCGCAAAGCTTAAGTCAGCTTCTCTTTCGCCAGCTTCTTGTTCAAAGTTTTTTACATTCCATCTTAAATGGTGTAACAGCTACATTCTGGAGCCTCAGGCACAATTTAAGGTGGAACAGAAATATTCGAGCAAGAAGCTGGTGAATGAGAAGCAACTTCAGCCTCGTAAACAGTTGAACGTTGAGAGACGTCCTGCCAGAGATGCAAGAAAAGCAGCTTTAGCTAAGATGTAGTCTGCATTTTTGTTTGCATTTGTTTGCATTGTTGAATTTTTAGCCTTTGCTAGGACATTAGCACACACTGAGCCATATTTACAGCCAAGATGAAATGTTACTTCAATAAAATGGACATAAAATGTTGTGACTCCCAAGGTGGTTAGATTTTTGTTGAAACTTGAGAAAATGACTCTTCTTAACAATTGGGTTGCTGACCTCTGGGCTAGCATATAATAATGAAAATAAGGTTTAAATCCATGAACAACAATATCTACTGTTACAAGACTGTCATGTTGATACATTAGTATAGGAGTATGCTCTAGACAAAATGAGAAAAAGCTTGATCAGTGAAACTGCCTATGTTTAAGTTATGATTTCTTTCTAAAATGCCTGAAATTCAAAACATACTTATGTTGTTTTTTAGGGGTGTGTTTTTTCCCCCCTTTGGCAAATATATTTGTTCTTTCCTGTGAATTTTTTACTTACCGTGAAATCAGATAAGCTCTTCATTTGAGTGCTTGCCAACACTGTGTGGGTGTGAGAGTGTGCTTGTGTGCCAGCCTGCTCATATGTGCAAAATCTTTATTCATTATTCATATGAGCTATAGCACATCACAAATACAGAACTGCAGTTAAAGCAGAATTCCAGCATAATTCAATGGTTAAGATGTAAACTAAGTCATTCAGAGTGGTTTGGAGTGAAATGTTCACTGTGTGATGCTAGCAAACTCCATGTCTGAGAGCTGATGTAACAGAATTGGCTATTAGTGTTCTCCTCCAAGTGTGTTGAGCTGTCCTATGAGATGTGATGCAGTAACTGATATCATGTAGCTGGAAGCAGGCATGAGAGTGGGAAGACCTAACTTGCAGGTGGCCTGGCTCACAATCAGTGTATCAGTTCATTCCAAAGGTGTTCACTGTGGTTGAGGTCAAGGCTCTGTGCAGGCCACTGGAGTGCCTCCACACCAAACTTGTCAAAGCTTGTCTTTTCAGACCTTGTTTTTTACCTAGGGACATAGTCATGCTGGGATAGGAAAGGCCCAAACTGTTGCCACAAAGTTGGAAGCACATAATTGTGTAAAATGTCTGTGTACGCTGTAGCATTAACATCACACTTCACTGGAACTAAGGGGCCCAAAGCCTGAAAAACAGCCTTGGACCATTATCCCTCCTCCACCAAACTTTACTGTTAGCGCTACTCATCTCAGCAGGTTGGATTTTACTGTTATCAAGATTCATCATGATTCATCATTCCAGAGAAGTTTCGACTGTTCCCCTGTAGTGTGCTTTACACCCCTCCAATCTACACTTGGCATTGTTCGTAGTGATCCAAGACTTGTGTGGAGCTATTTGTACATGAAAACCTGTATCGCTCCCAACACACAGTTCTTGTGCTGATGTGGCTTTCAGAGGCAGTTTGGACCTCTATAGTGAGTGATGCCATAGAAAATAAGGTGATAATTACATTTGCTACATGGCACAGCTGAGTTTGCGTAGTCTGCGGCTGAGCTGTTGTTGCTCTCAGATCAGTATTTCATAACGTGACAGCATTTAAAGTCTCTTCAGTATGACCCATTCTACTGCTAGTGTTTGTCTATGGAGAATGCATGGTTCTCTGCTTAATTTCATGCATCTGTTAACGAACGTTGTACTCATAGTTCTTCTCTTTTTAGTATAAAACAGCAAAGGACAGGTATTATCATATGTACAGTCCTGCCTGAGTACATGGCAGTAATAACCACCCACCTCCGTCAAACAGTGTTGGTTTTCCAGAGAATGGGCTTGATCAGGTCAGGTATGTGTTTGTGGTGTCGAAAAGAGTGTGTGGCCTTTTTAGACGGTTATTTGGAAATATATGTGTGCTAAATATATGCGCTGAATGTGTGAGGTGCTAATATGCAAATACCATTGCATGTTTCTTGCAAATGGTTTTGAATGATGGGTGAGAGCAGATCAGTTTCATGTCTGATAATGTTGAAAAGGTGTGTGGAGGTGTGGCAGTGAATGCAGAAAAGTTGTTTTGTTTTCATCCTTTGTCTTAATGAGCTTGTTGTACCAGGTTAGCCTTATTTGTATTACACAGAATATAGTGTTTAGAGTGCTGTTGTGTGTCTATATATAATGTGTGCACACCCAGTTATATATTATGTTTGTTATATATTTTATTAATTCGTGAGGCCACAAATTACTATACTGCGGACACAATTTACTATATTAAGTACATGAATTGGTATAGTGAGGCCACAACTTACCATACTGAGGCCACAACTTACCATATTGAGGCCGCAAATTATTTAATCCATGAATTTATATATTGAGGCCACACATTACTACATTAAATACATTCATTTCTATATTAAGGCCACACATTACTACATTAAATACGTGAATTTCTATATTGGGGCCACAAATTTCTATACTAAGCATATGAATTACTATAGTGAGACCACAAATTACTATATTGAGTACATGAATTGGTATAGTGAAGCCAAACATTACTATACTGAGACCACAATTAATTATATTGAGGCCGCAATTTACTTTACTTTTAAGGCATTTGGCTGACGCTCTTATCCAGAGCGACTTACAATTTGATCATTTTACACAGGTAGGCGAAGGCGGTGTTAGGAGTCTTGCCCAAGGACTCTTATTGGTATAGTCTAGGGTGCTTGCCCAGGTGGGGGATTGAACCCCAGTCTACAGTGTAGAAGGCAGAGGTGTTAACCACAACACTAACCAACCACAATTTACTATATTAAGTACACAAATTACTATAGTCAGGCTATAAATTACTATATTAAGGCCAAAACTTACTATATTGAGTCCACAGTATATTTCACTGAAGTCACAATTTACTATATTGAGCCAAATTTGACTATGTTTGAGGTCACTGATTACTATATGGATTACTATAATATATTACTATGATGTCACAAGTTATGAGAAACTGAACTTGTGGCCTCAATTTAGTCATTCATGGCCAGCCCTATTATTAAAAAAAATAAACACGATGTGATTCGTATATTTATATTTTTTTTCTTCTACAACTTAATATAGACATAGGCATTTAATAAATGTTTTGAGATTAGATTAGATTAGATTAAGCTCCATCACTTTGTTTCATTTCCAGACAAACCGGCCATTAACTAAGGTCTCTAACTATTGCACACTACTGTGTATAACTGTTCAACGCCATTCTTCAACACAACACATATTACTCTTCATACAACCTTAAACTTTATCAGGTGCGATTAGTCGCATTCCAAACTGACAGACAGTCATGCGCATGTGAATCCTCAACAGGCCGATAAATAGCACTTATCACAATGCGCTACTCATCACAGTGTGACCACTGAGTTCCTTCAGTGTCTAATAAGAGCTTCTGGGCGTCATTACATCACTGAGAGAGACTGTTCTATAGGAACAGGCGTATTATCCATGACATCCCTGAAATATGGCTTGGTGTGTCCTAGAGTATCGAGAAGAAGAGGTTCAAACGTGTTAAGCAACCAGCACACATATCTGAGGTGCAGCACAATGTAATAACTTACACACCCTGAGTTTATAATAGTTCTTTATCTCATGAAGCCACAGGGTCACTGTGTGGGGTTAATGGGTCGGTTTATGTGCAGTGTCCAGTTTAAGCAGGGTTTATTTTACTGTCCAGTAGGCAAAGTATGTGGTGGGATGATTTCCTACAGAGCCCTTAAGATGTTGTGATGATTTTTAAATAATGGGGCTGGCCACAAATAACTATATTGAAGCCACAAGTTAAGTTTTTCATAACTCATGGCATCAATATAGTAATCTGTGACATCAAAAGAGTCAAATTTGGCCTCAACACAGTAATTTGTGGCCTCAATATAATAAAGTGTAGCCTCGGTATAGTATCTTACAGCCTCAATATTGTAATTTGTGGCCTCACTACAGTAACTCATATACTTAGTATAGAAATTTGTGGCTGCAGTATAATAAATTGTGGTCTCAGTATAGTTATTTGTGGCCTCATAATATTAATTCATGTATATGATATAATAATTTGTAGACTTTTTATAGAAATTAATGCACTATAGTAGTTACATTGTGTATTTAATATAGTAATTTGTGGCCTCACTATAGTAACTCATATACTTAGTATAGAAATGTGTGGCCTCATTGGGGCCTCACTATAGAAATTCATGTATTTAATATGGAAATTTGTGGCCTCAATATAATTAATTGTGATCTCAGTATAGTAATTTGTGGCCTTGCTATAGTAATTCATATACTTAGTATAGAAATGTGTGGCCTCAGTATAGTAAGCTGTGTTCTTACTATAATAATTCATGTATTTATTTGAGTAATTTGAGGCACCATATTAATCAAATGTTGCCTCAATAATGTAATAACTCATGCACTTGATATAGTAATTTGTGGCCTTAACATAGTAACTCATACTCTATATAAATTAATTTGATGCTTCAATAGATTAATTTGTTATTATTCAGAAATAAGCACAATGTCACCTTAGGGGCTCCGTAGTTTTCTTATAAGTGGTCTTAGAGATGTGCAGTTTAAATCTAGCTTTGCTTCAAGTTTTTGACTCTTTAAAAAAAACCTTCCTATCCAAAACACAACGGTTTCTCAAAGCCACCTGGTAGCCAAGTGCGACTGTTTTATAGGCTACAGCGAAAACAATCATTGAGGAGGTCGCTGGCTGTGTCAAAAAGAAGCTTAGGGCGGATTTAGACTGTTTTTGCAAAAAAAAAATCAAAAATCATAGCTTCTGTTCATTCATATCACCTCAGCTAGACTTCTCTGACCGCCCGAAACACTATTGAACTCACGGCGCTGGAATGCGGTGGAATCTTTCGCCAGAAGGGTTGGTTATCCTGCAATCCACTCTCATTACGACAAAGCCCCGCCCCCTGTACTAGTAGTTCACATATAACCCGTAGGGCGGACCTTTTTTCCCGTAATTATAAACTTCTGGCCAATCCTAGCGCAACAGTCGGGATAGCTCTAGCCAATCACAGCGCAGAGGGGACGGGACTTGTCAGAATACGGGCGCGAAAACAAAAGTGAGCGGAGCTCGTAACCGTCCTCAGTCAAACGAGATTACAGCAACAGGCAGCTAGCAGAGCTAAACGGAGGAGCGCGGAGGAAAGACACAGCGGCGGTTTTTATCTGTTTATCGTTTTATTTGTTTATTTATTTATTTAAAGAAAAGAGTTTATAGGACTCGCCTACAGAAAATTGAGAGAAAATGAACGGGACGCGGAGTTTGTGCACGTTTGACGACATCAGGTCGGAGGACAGAGCGGTGAGTTTGCTTTGGCTTTGGCTTTTGCTTTTGCCAGCTTCTTAGCTACTTAGAGGATTTAATGAGTTTAAGGGTCAGTATGTGACCATTTCTGTGGACAGACTGCCCAGAAATAAGGCTATGAAATTGACCCTGAAGGGGAAAATATCTGCGGAATATCTTTTCTCAAATCCATTCAGTAATTCAGTATAAATGACCCAGTGCAGCTTCAAGAAAATAATGTTATAATGTTCGCTGATGGGTTTCTGTCAGTCTGTGAGTCTAAACGTAGCCAGAAGGCCATTTAAGCTCAGTCAAGACTTTTCATCTGTTCTGTGTTTTGTTACAATATGCATAGAAATCACAATCACCTGCTTTATGTTAAAAGATAGATCCTGTAAAGATAAAAATCCTGTTACTAATAAAAATAAAATGAAATGATAAACCGTATCATGTCTGTTTAGATTTGATCTCCAGTTTAGAAATACGATGAATTCTTGATAGAAAGCATTCATGATGTTTTACAGCCATTTTAGTCCTTTTATAATCTTCTATGACTCTGTTCATCTTTCAGGACACATCTACCATTTTCTGACATTTATTTACAGCTTCCCAATGCAAACTTATTATTATATTGCATATCATTGTTGTCGGAAGAAAACCTCGTATCTCCCAAATTGGAACTTTACAGGAGAAAGAAAAAACCTACCGTAGTTTTAATGCAAGGCAATGGAACCAGACGTCTTTCCAAGTCATTTTGGGCTGTTTCTTTTGCTCCATTCATGATGAAATTTACACACAATATAAAGCGCAACAGCTCCTTTGACATTATGTCAAAACCTGAAAAATGACAAAAATGGAGATACAAGGTTTTCTTCCAACTGCAGCGATATATTTTCTGCTTTCTCTTTTAGCTGCCACCAGATTTTATTTTATATGGCTGATTCCAAACTTTTGAACAATAACAAAATTTACTTATTTACTTTTAATGTAAGTCAATGGGACCAGGCTTTTTTTTCTCAATTTTGGGCTATTTCTTTTGAGGCATTCATCATCACATGTACACATAATGTACAGGGCACTAGGTATTTTAAAATGGTCAAAAACTGAAAAACGACAAAACTGGTGATGCAAGGTTTTGTCCCGACAGCAGCAAAATGCTATTATTAAATACTTTGAGTAATTAGCCTGTGTAAAATGATCCCAATACATGTTAAGAGTATTGCTTTTTTTTCCCAATTTGGCTTAAAGTCATAGTCCAAATATAACATTTTATACCTATATTTTAATGAAAAACTTTTTAGGTGCTTAAGATGATTTGTAGGCTAACAGTGTCTTTATTTTCACTTGAAACTTGTCTGAAGTATTCGGCCGTTCAGCTGAATGGGGAAACATAGCACATTTTGCACTGTATTATCTGCACTTATTTATGGCATACTGGTTTAAATGGTTACAATAAAGCTCATACCATAAGAATACCAACTGGTATACTCCATGAACCAGTATGCTGCCCGCTACTAGGTATCGGAATCGTCAGATACTCAGGCTTTCAATAATGTCAGAAAAGCAAGTGTTATCACACCACCTCTAGTCAGAGTATGCTGAGTTTAGAGGTGTTGGTCTAAACTCACTCATCTCCTCTGATTGCTGGGCAGATGCTTAATCAGGTTTAGTGCCACATTCCCTGATGTCTGCTGCATCTTTAATGACCTGTGAGAGGCCCTAATGGCAGTTTGCTCATTACAGTATTAAATCAGATCACAGCTGTCACTCTGGGCTTCCTGCCCTTCTCAAAACTCGACTGAAGTCTGCGGGTCAGGCCAAAGAACTCTCGACTCAGTCACTCATGTGGCTGCGTATAACCATTAACTCTTGACCCGAATGGTCTGGCTTGGTCAGGTTAGGAGGTAGAGAGAGCGTGTGTTTGTGGATAATAATTAACCTGTCCTTCGCTCCGTGCCCACAATGTGTTGTTGCTAGGCAACTGTGCACTTTCATCATTTTTATTGCACCTCTCTATGCCATACTGTGGCTTTATAAGGGCTGGTCGAGAGCTATCGGAGATAACGTTTATGGCCGTTAACAAACACTTTCACAGAGGGAATGACTGAGCCGTGTACTTTGCATGGTTCTCATGCAAAGTAGGCCACAGGTTCTATGTGAGAAGGTCTTGTTAGTGTTTTTACTTGGTAGTTTTAGCTGTCAACTTGTTTTTAACATTGTGTTTATAGTCAAGTAAGTAAAGATAAAGTTGTGACTTTATTTTTATTGCACAGTCCTGGACGGAATGTGAAATTCTTTGGAGTGGTACATGCGCAACTACATTACATAGGTGTCCTGTGTAGGTTCACTGTCCATTTTGCATAGTAAATAATAAATAAAATAGTAAATAGAATGGCCATAAATGCAGATATTGTGACCCCTGGTTCCATTCACTACTACTGTAAAGACTCAGTTATTCTGCAATAAGCTGTTTCACATCAAACTGCTCTGAATGACTGTTTGCATATCAGCCATTGGATTATGTAGATAAATTGGTGGAATTCCCCATTAACATCAATATGACTGTTGTATACACATTGTTATTGGGAATGGCTAAACTATTAGCATAGGACTTTGTTGATGTATCAGTAGGTTGGATGTCAGAAACTGTTGTACTCTCTACTTTGAGAGGTTCCTGGATATTGTGAGATTACATGCCCCTACGTGTTTACCACAAGCTGCCTGGAGTAAAGTCATAGGGAAGACAAGCATAGGCCAATGAGGATGAAACCAATTTAAAACACACATTCCAACCCACACATCCTGCTATTCACCCCTTATCCTGGATAAGCCAGTAAATGCTGTTATGGCTAGACCAGATGGATCTACTATTTTCCAGGTGAATCATAATGGTAAACATAATAAACAACTGTTCTAAACACACACAGGCTAATGTCTGTACTATAAAATAAGTCATGCTCAGTGAAATTTACCCCAGTAACATACAGGTACCTTCAGCACCAGTGACTAGATTCAGTCTAGCCTGGGGTTTGTTTGCTTTGCTATCAGCAGTAAAATCTGTCTGAAGGCTCTTTCTTACTTGCAGTTGGTTGCTTAGTCAGTCTGAAAGTCATGGGAGCTGAAAGATTGCTGACCTGAGCCAGACTGGTAGATCATAGCATCCTGACGGAGTGAAAGAATAATCTCATACGCTGTCTCCTGAGGTCGTGCTTGAAACATTTCTTCAGCCCACACACTGAGACCCTTTTAGAAAGACTGTTCACATTGTGTGTAGAGAAGAAAAATAACTCTAGTAGCCATTTGTCTGGTAGTCCTCACTAATGATGGGAAGTACCCCTGACTTTAGTTTCATTCTGATACCAATGGAGTAATAGCAATACTGATACTTTTAAGGTCATCTTCTTATCCACATAAAAAGGAACATTCTGTCCATTCTACACTTAAAACCAGTAAAAGTTCAAAAAGAATGTGTTTATTTGTGTATCGATGTGAAGATTTCTTTATAGTGGTGGTGATAGGAGCCAGGGGTCATGACGTCTAAGCAAATTAAACTATTTTATTAACTATCCAAAGTGATCCCTGAAACTACACTTGTTGTCTGAGCTTTTATATGTAATATTGATGTTAAAACAGAGATAAGTCTTGTATCACAGCCTCCTGAATGCAGTTCTCTGAAATGTTTTAGGCCAAAACTTTCTCAAAAGGATCATGAAGCAATGTCTCGTTTGCAAATAACCCTGTAGCACCTTAAACTCACAGGCTTATTACATACTAAGGCTTGTTATTCTGTACCTGTAGGGTCTTCAGTGCAAACTGGCTGAGCTATTCTTGGGTTATAGAAGTATGTGATAAAACTTTGGGCCTGCCGGTGGGCCCTGGCTATTGAAGGAGTTAAAGAAATATTTACCAATATTTGCAATATTAATTGAATATTTGTTAAGTTAGTAAAATATAATTAAAAAGGAACTTAATACATATATTTTCACCCAGCTTTGCTGGCAGGACCAGCATATGCCACACAAATCATAAATGCATGTGTGGACATTCTTGAAGACCACTTAACAAGAGTCTCAGTTCATCAAACATAGAAACAGAGAAAGCTTGTTCTGTTTAGCGCAGCAGGTTTCTGGCATCGATCTCACGGCTACTGGGATGACTTGTTTTGTTATGTAAGATGGATGGTTGGCGTTTAAAACACACTTACCATCTTTGTTCAACCTGCTGCGTCAGTGCAAATTCCAGTGTATACATTTGCAATAGGCAAATATGACAGCATCATGCATGCCACGTGAGCAATGTCGGCTTGTTTGTTCCTCGCCAGATGGTAAATATCAGTTTTAAACACCGGAATTTTCTAATGCTTAAAAACACCATTGTTAAATTGATTAGTGTTAACGTCAATGTCAAGCTAATATTTCATATTTCCTGCATATTTGCTCAAAACAGGCTTTGGCAGAGGGAGTAGCTTTTTAAGCCACGTTAATAGTTTTTCTCTTTGAGGTTGATGGCTGTGGGGCCTGATGGTTGTGACACACCTATACTTGCAGGTGAAGGCACTGTGAAAACATCAGAGAACATTGTGTGTGTGCATGATGATCTCAGGTTACCTGTAGCGCTCTCACCTGACCTTTACGTGCCACAGAGAAAGAATCTCGGGTGCGTTTAACTGAGCCTGTAGTCCAAGCGTCCAATTAAAGGCTCTGTATTTAGGAACACATTCCATTCTCAGCTCTCGTTTGTTCTCCTGCTTGTTCTCTTGTCTCCTCAGGCTCCTTTCCTTTTAAATTCACGTATCATATTCATTTAGTTTGAAGTGATGGATGGCCAAACGCAGATTTTTTCCCTCTTTTATAGGGCTTACACTAAATGTAGTCAATCAGCCAAGACAGGGTACAATGTTATTGAGTAATCCCAGAAGAAATATTAGCCCTGTTGTCGGAAAATTGTCAATTGGGTCTGCACTGATGCCATCCATATTTGGAAGACCAAGAGAGCTCGGGTCCAAAGCACAGCTGATTTTTTGAAAACGCTCTTGTGCTTGTTGTGTGCAACTACACAGTTCAATCAGGGAGGTTTCCAAATTCCTAAAACTTACAGAGTGAAGCTTTAAATAATCTTAAAAAGACTGTAAGAGATACTGTCACCTATAAACATAAACAAACTAAGGGGACGGGGCAGTCGTGGGCGGTTAGGGAACTGGCCCTGTAACCGGAAGGTTGCCGGTTCGATCCCCAGCACCGACAATCCATGACAGGTGTCCTTGAGCAAGATACCTAACCCCCAATTGCTCCCCGGGCGCCGTGGATAGGGCTGCCCACCGCTCCGGGCAAGTTTGCTCACTGCCCCCTAGTGTGTGTATTCACTAGTGTGTATGTGGTGTTTCACTTCACGGATGGGTTAAATGCAGAGGTGGAATTTCCCGGTTGTGGGATTAAAAAAGTATCACTTATAACCTTATTTGTGATGAATTAGACATGCTTAGTGGTGACCATTATTTCTTAACTGCATTAGCCTAGAGATGCCTAAAATTCAGACATCAAAAATGTCATGGCCCATTACTTTGTGATAATGGGAGTCCAACCTGTCACACAAGATGTGTTTACGAGTCCTGCTTTGTAACCTGAGAGGACAGAGGAAGGAAGAGGGCGTGTGAGAAAAAGGCGCAGGAGGTGCACAGTGAGAGCGAGAGAGAAAGAAGATACGTGTGTCAAGCTTTAAATATTCATCTTTCATCATAGCTGATTTGATTCTCTATGGAAAACAGATATTACAGGTGGGGTCATGTGACCTTTTTTCCCTTCCTGGTTTATTCGTGTCTGTCTCTTCCCAACTTCCCTGTCTTCTTCATCCTGCTTATAGCAGAACTCTTGTTGGGCTAGAGTTGATGTGTGCTGGCCACTTTATAAAACACACCTACCTTATATCCCCCACTCATTGGCCACTTTATTCAGAACACCTACCTCACTGTCCAATTTACACTTTCCTTACAAAAGTAGGCCATTTTAGCATTGGGTGTCTTGCCCAAGGAGCAGTCTCTCACCCACCATATTTCTGTATGATACACAACATTTTTGTTTTTTAGTATAATTTTATATATTTTTTTAAGGTTAATTTGATGCCTACGTTTTTTTATTAATATATTGGTTTGTCTTTTCGACACATGGCCCACTACTATGCCGCCAAAATGCAAAAAATTACGCACCCCTGCAGTATGCACACTGCATATTTATGTATCAGTATGTCATACACCACAAGAGGCAAGTCTGTTTGAGATTAAAGTCAAATCACAGACTATTCTGAGGGCATGGCCATCAACAGGGTTTTATACAGCTGTGAGGGGCTTATATGATGCTCAATAGCTGTGAATGTAGTTCTGCTCTAAGCGGAATCCTCACTGATACCCTGTGAATAGATGTCATAATCCTCTACTGTTTCTACCGGGACATTGTGAGTGTGTGCCAGTGATATGGCCAGTAATTCCTTTGTTGCTGTCCTGGGTTGAGGTGTGGTGTTCAACTTGGCAGGGCGCTGTTTTAAATGCTGCTTTGCCTTGTATGGAAACACATGCAGGCTATGACTAGCTCCGAAGTTCAGTTTGAGCGGTGATTACCTAACAGGACAGAGAACCGCGCTGAACACCTGAAGATTAATCCATTTGCTCTGGTAAATCGACCATTCCATGCCTTTTGCCAGCCAGAATAAAACATTTCTGTTTGAATAGTTACATATCTGTCCATCTATTGGCTTACTAGTGACATATTGCTACAGCTATTCACCAAGAATGCATGGTTGTGTTATGTCTCAGTGCTAGCTTTGCTGTTGTTTTGTCTCGGTGGATAGGAGTAAGCGTAATGTTTTGTCTGTGGGCAGGGATTTTGTGTCATTAAGTAACCTGGT
This sequence comes from Pygocentrus nattereri, assembly GCF_015220715.1. Taxonomy (NCBI): domain Eukaryota; kingdom Metazoa; phylum Chordata; class Actinopteri; order Characiformes; family Serrasalmidae; genus Pygocentrus; species Pygocentrus nattereri. The sequence goes on along the minus strand of NC_051213.1, from coordinate 41,598,057 downwards.
AAATGTGTGTTCACTGCAGCACTGCATTATAGCCAAGCCACTTTAATCCTGCATACTGAGGCAGAAAATGGCAGTGCAGAGTGTGTTGTCTTTATAGATGCAGTGGTTGGTGTATCTGTTTATTTTCTCAAGTTTGTGTTAACCCAGCATTTATGTCATTGTTAATCTTAATCTATTAAGCAGAGGTAGATAGACAAGCCTAGCACTGTATTCAAGTCATTTGCTGCTTTAAAGTAATGAGTAAAAGTAGCTTCCAAAACCCAAAAAAGTATCAGGTCTCAAAGCTTATAAAGCCGCAGAGAAATGCGGCCTTTGTTGTGGAGAAATCTGACCTTTGGTCACCGATAATCTTTTATTCCTCAGTTAGTGACCTATGAAAACATAAAACACAGTGCTGTTTTATGTAAACAGTACTTTATGCAGTCTAATGTAACAGAGATGACAAGTTAATGTAGTCTACTTTCTTGCATTGATGACATTATTATGTGGCCCGGTAAGCGAGCATATCGCTGGTGTCGGAACAAAACCAAAATTGACAAGAAAAGGAAAAAACCTACTTTGCTTTTAATGGAAATCAATGGAGCCAGGCTTTTTTTCCTACGTCATTTCAATTTTGGACGTTTTCTTTTGATCCATTTCTCATGAAATTAACACACAACATAAAGGACTACAGACATTTTCAAATGATGACAAAAATGGAAATACAAGGTTTTGATCCGACAGCAGCGATCATGCTTTGCATTATTGAGACAGTTGCTACAGACTGTTTATGAATTTTTTGTTAGATTTTCCAGTGATTTTCAAATTTGTGTTGTGTTGATGCCCAACCCCAAGAAGCAATTGGCTGGTTTACTATCTTAGCCTAATAGCTGCTTTCAAATGTCAATAAAAGTAACAGCTCTTTATTAAACCTGAAGTATGATTACATGTTCAAGATATCGTTGTTGTCAGAAGAAAACCTTGTATCTCCATTTTCGGCATTTTTCAGGTTTTGCATAATTTGAAAGTATCTGTTACTCTTTACATTGTTTGTAAATTTTATGATGAATGGCCTAAGAGAAAATACCCAAAATGACATGGGAAAAATTCTGGTTCCATTAACTTACATTGAAAATAAAGTATGTTTTTTCCTTCTCCTGTAAAGTTACTATTTTGGAGATTTCTGACAGCACCGATATGCTAACTGGCTAGTTTTAGCCACTAAACTAAGCATGGATCTTCTTTCTGTGAGGTGAATCTTAACATAAAGTAACTTAAATCAATTACTAGCATAGTTTTTCCAATAAAGACTATTTACTGTCACTGGGGTAATCTTAATTAACATAGGAATTATTGTCCTTCTATCAGTGCAAGCTTGTGTATGTTATGTAACGAAGGGGCTTTCCAGTGGTCAGCATGGTCAGAGTGGGTTAATCAGTCACACGCACATTTTCAGCATTCATAGACACTGGGGTATTGTGTGCCCAGTTGTTTTGCTTATGTACTGGACTGCAGGGTCACTCGGTGGTGGAAGTCAAGGGGGAAAGTATTTGCGGAATGTCTCTTATCTTCACTCTTCCTTTCTTTCCACCTCTCTTTCGTCTATTTACATATTAACATTAGTGAACACAGAGGCTTTATTCAGTGGAGCGGAATTCACTGGTAAAGTCTGCAGATGTTTACATGGTTAAAAGTTAATGTCATGTCTGTTACATAACCAGCTCCCTGCCTGTTCCCGCTGAGGACGCTGAGTAAATATCGCTCTGTGTGAGTGCGTGTGAGGATTTTTTTTTTTTTTTATGTCTTGTACAGCATTTTGCTGGAACCTCCCATTCCTCCCTGCACTCAGACTATTTTGGGCTTCTGTAGAGCACTCAGCAATTACTCATATGGACACTATCCAGTTTGGAGTAGAATCATTTGCAGTACAGTTTGAGGACGTGTATATATAAAATGTTCTTCAGAAGATATTTCTGAGGAGATATAAAGAATGTGTCAAGATAAAGAAGAAAAAGTCAAACAAAGAAGCCGCTGATGTGTTCAAAAACAATGGACTGACCACCCCAGAGTCCAGACCTCAGCGTCACTCAATGTGTTTGGGATTATTTGGATTGTAAGAAGCAGCAAATTCTGAACTTTGGAGGTGTTTGAAAAAGACTGAACTTTGGAGGTGTTTGAACCTATGCCTCCAGATTTCTTTGAGAGAAAAAAAGCAGCAGATCTGATGAAGAGTAGAAGCTCATTGAGGCTCTTTTGTACTTTTCTGTTAAATATGTTTCCAACTTTTTTCTGATGCTGAAAAATGAATAATTTACAATGGAACTCAATGGCCATTTTGACTGGAAGTTAAATAAATGAAGGGTGGTCTCTGACTTATGCACAGTACTGTATATATAGTGGTTATCAAGAAAACCGAATATCTCTGAACAGGCAACTTTTTAAGAGAAGAAAAAAACATTCATTAACATTAATGTAACAATGCACTTTTCGAATGGTGCTTTAGATTTTGTAAATCTTTTGATGTTTCAGCAAAATTCCAGCTGCTGAACTGGGTCAAATCTGCACCAGACAGGTTTAAATTAGCCACAGTAATGGCCATTTCCTTCACTGTGCGTTCCTCTGTCGTCTTGCGCCGTCTCTCGTCCTGTGGAAGGCTGTTTATTTATGCTGTTGTCATGGCGATGTTCCACGTCGCTCTGGAGTGTATTGCCCTGTTCGGAGTCTCTGCCACAATTCAAATGTACATTGAAACCAGCCCCTCTGGTGGGCTCGGGGGATGCTCTGGTATTTTCCAGAAGCTGGAGGGTGGAAACAGAATTTAAACAGAATGTTCTGTATCTTAGAGACTGTTTCATTTCTCTTTTGCATTGAGTAAGCTCTGACGTTCTGGTCAGCCTTTTATAGCCCATTGGCTTCCATTCAGACTCTCTCTCCCACTCTGTGTCTCTCTCTCTCTCTCTCTCGCTCTTCCCCCATACAGACACACTCATGGGGCTATTACTCAGTTTCTCCTCCCCACATTTTCCTCCATATAGCTCCCTCCTTCATTTCTAACGGTTCTTTTCTTTGGGGTTCCCCTTGCCCTCCTTGAAGTTTTACTTTCTTGTCGTCCTTCAGGAAAGTTGCCGCAGACTTAGACTGACCCTGCACGAGCAAAACCAGCAGCAGCCCACCGTCGGAAAGGTAAGGACCACCAAAACAAACACACCAACACAAACTCCTGCAAGAGTTATTTAATGATGGGCAAGGCTCAAGAACAGCACTCTAGAGCACTTAAGAGTTTAACAAAAGTGAGAAGAAACGAAATTAGATGAAGAATTTCTCAGAAGAACGAGGAAATGTTGATAATGAATGAGGAAAAAGTTCCCACAGTTCATCTTGGGGCATTTACTGTCCATCTGTTCCTCATCATTGTCTGAACATAGTAATTTTAATCATATCCAGAGCCCTATTGCTGTTGTTGGGATTTTACCGCTTTAGGTCTGTGTTGCAGCTAAAAAGATACCCTACTCAGTAGTCGTCTGACAAAAAAACAGATTTATCCCGTTTTGGCTACCGAATCCACTAAATCATGTTTGATGTCTGTAGCTCATGAAGAAAAGAACTCATAGACTTGCTTATATGGTGTCTAACATGCTCTTATCTACTGAAATGCACTAAAGTACAAATACAATTCAGGCTAGTTGGTTGCTACTAATGTTTTTAGTTATACAATATAGTTTTTTTGTGCATTTTTATAGATAATGTTATGTATACGACATATACTACAGAATATTTTATAGATATGTATGTCAGAAAATATGTAAGCAAGTGTGTTAGAGATAAATTAACTACTCTACACCATTTAACGTAAGTTTGTGATCATTTATGCATGCCGTTAAAATGAATTGGTGGGGTTTAAGCTTCCATTCAGTTGCTAGATACATTAGCCTTGTAGACACCAAACATGTATTGGCTGATCAACTGCATTTAGGCTATAGGGGAAAGCTTTTTTGAGCTATCGCTTTAAGGGAAAAGTTTTGATTGTCATGCCTATGCTACTGTGTAACTTCTTGTGAAAGTTGGCCAGTTCCCTTGTCTTCTGTTCTCCTAACCTCTCCTCCGCTTTCAGGCTTTATTCTTGTAAATCAGTACTTTTCCAGTTCT